>NC_079402.1:8487518-8785018 GCF_029220125.1 Pseudoliparis swirei | reverse complement strand
TGATTTAATCATTTCTTTGTCAATTTATCAGAAATTCAGCTCATTTGTTGAAGTTGGACTGTGGTGAGAGTCGTCGCTGTGCTCTTGTGTCTTGTATACGGGATAATGTCTGACTACTTAGCATGCCACGTGCCTCATTGTTGCAGCAAGCGCCATCTTAGCATTCTGAGAGAGGACTGCAGATGAAAACGAGTCAATCTTTGCTAACGCTGCCACATTTACATTTGTATTAATGTTGAATAATTTGCACCGTTCCTGATAGATTAAATAAATGCCAATGGGAAATAGCGAATTGGTGAAGAGGAAATTAAATTACTTCATGTGTCTTTCTTGGTTCTAGTAGACTACAAAAAAGGTTTACACATACAGTGCGTTTTGTGTTTTTTTTCTTCTGGTTCTGCAAAATCCTCCACGGTGGACCAGTCTTCCTGACTGAAATGTAAACTCCATTTCATTCTTTCCTCAACAGACACAGATTGTTGTAACCATCGCTCTTGCATGCACTGCACTGCCTGCCACATATTGGGGGAAGAAGCACAGCTGTCCGTGCGGAACATGATTCAATAGCACGCCGAAGGACTGAAACACCTGAGCTTCTGCACGATGCTGCTGGTACACTTTGTCTGAACATGTCTGCCCCACGGGCCTCTTTGTGGTTCATTTAAATACTTTTATTTAATTGGGCATGAGACAGGAACATTATTGTCATAATTGGAAAATACAAATGCTAAAATCTAATGTTTGGTTTGCAGAGAAATGTCCTATCACAATTAATTGAAAACGTATACTTTTCAATATACACGACGGTCAGCATTTATGTGGCCCTCATGTATGAATGTATGTGCATCCATCTGGATCTGCCCCATTGTGGAACATGAGGGTTGAGGACATGTCATTTGTGAGGGTCACAGGTGAGGCCCAATCATATGAAAACATTTTAAAGGAGAACAAACTGAGTTTACTTATCATTTGGTTTGGTGATAACAACGGAGCTACTCTGACATTTAAGCAAACTAAAGAAGTCTTGAAAATAAAGTTGAAATCTCCTGAAATAGCGATTAAATAAGATCTTGTATTAGGTTAGGTCTTTCCCTGATGACCTTCATATGTAAATATATTCATAACGGGAAATACTGCAAAATATTTCTACACTGACAGCATTTAGAATTGGGAAAAACAAGAAAAATAGAAACAAATAGATGAAGACAACAGGGTGGCAGATAAATAGAGATAAAGCCTGAATAATGTAGCGGTCTCAGAGAACAGGGGGATTACAGAGAGGGTAAGAATAACAATGGCAGGAGAAACAAATAACCGACCTCTAGTCAGACAGAATGTGAACCAGAAGGTATGTCCACGGAAAAGAGTATTTCTTAGTTATCGTACACACACACTTCACACACGTGTCTGTGACACTGACCTTGATGAACGCAGACAGTAAAACATAAACATGAAGGCATAACCCGGCTCACCAGGACACAACAACACAACACATTCTCATACCAACTCGTCAAATACCACCCGCCCCCTAGTGGCAGGTGAGGAGATATTTTATATCCTGTATGTTAAGATTGATAACACTGTATGTAATATTGTAACAGTTTATGAGAGACACACCTGCTCGTAAGAACAGGTGAAGCTGGTTGACCAGAGGGGTCAACTTCTCTCTATTTAGAGATCAATGTCTTGCATGTCTATATTCTGACCATCTCTATATATGGATTTAGGTTTTTTTGCACCATTTCACCCTGAAATGTAAACAACTGACCTCTAGGTTCAAACCTAAATTCAAGCTGGTTAACATCCATACATGGACATGAAGATGTGTGTGTTTCACCCCCACTTCTGTGGCGGGTAAGAATATAAAAATCGTGTGGTTCCTTCAGATAGTTGAAGAAATTCGGCAGTCTAGCAAGCTGTGTTTTTTCTCCCATGATTCATGTCCAATAAAAGAATTCTACTCTTTGATCTTCGACTCCAACCTGATCCTTGACCAGTCTGCTCAACAAAATCAACTACCACACAGGTTTGGGTGTGCCATGGACAACGTGCCTTTGTCAATGATAAACCGTCATCTCCTTAGCAAGGCAAGCCCATTATAAGTTATAACCATATGTATATAAGCAAACCTGCACAAAAAGGAGGCTAAAATATATCAGTGTGGCAAAAGGTCATGTTTTATGTTAATACTCTATGCGTTACTTCTTGTTACACATGGCACCCAATGAGGACACACCTGGGCTGTGTCTACTACCGGACACTTTACGAAGTACACTGCAATACAGTGCACTACAATACAGTGCACTACAATACAGTGCACTGCGTCGCTGATAAGTGCTGTCTCAAATGGAACACTTACGTTAACCACTTGGCGGAAGTGACGGACGCAAATCTGTTCACGGCACCCGCGAAATTAAGCCGGGAGTGACGTATGCAAATCTGCTTGCGATACCCGAACCCTTAAAGTGACAAAATGAATGCACTTCTTGCCCTCTTTTTGTCCCTTGTTTACCCCTTTCTCCACCCCATGTGGAAACTGCGATACCTCCACAATCGCGGCAGGAGCCTCCGCCTTCTGACTGAAGTCGAGATGGTATATGTAAATTTAATTGTGATTTTGCCTTACCTTCACAGCATAGCTTCATGTAGTAGTTGCAATTAAATTCTCCTCGCTAGGTATGCTAAATTCTCAATTATCTTTGTCAGAAGTAGCCTTCTTCTTTGCAATCCACATACACACCATATGGAAATAAAACATGACAAATCTGTACATGTTTGTCCCTAGATTCCAATTAGTTTTAAGAATTATCCACTGAAATGATAGGCATCATCTGCTTGAATTCACAGTAATAGACCTACTTTGACTGACTGTACTTTTATACACATCTCTGTTGTAGTTAAGTTTACCCTGATACAGGAATCAATGAGCAATTGAACACACAGGCATATTAATTATTGTTACAAACATGCATCAATTCTAATATAAATCAGAAAACGCAATAAAAGACTATAAAACCTCAATGACAACATTTTATTGATAAAATGACGCATATTAATATAATCTTCCCCTCCCCTCCCCTCCCCACACACTCTACAGCAGCCACCCAGTCCCAGGCGGCGCTGCCGTATCAATGTTGCAATGCCACTGCTGGCGTTGCATTTTGATGGCCACAGTGACATGAGGGTGGACTTCAGGCTCACCCGAGTCATTCAACGCCCTCATGGCTGTGCTGGGCACTGACTGTGACCACGGTTGGGGCCCCGAGATCTCCTGTCTAGTTTTTATTTTTTGGCTTGCCAGCGCCACCTCCTATCGGGTGGTGGCCAGGGCCTTCGACAGGCCACCGTTCACCGGCTGGTGCACAGGATGAGTGGGCAGATCGCTGCGCTCCTGTACACCGTTGTCCGCCACCCTACAGGAGAGGAACTCCCACGCCTAGGTGCCCGCTTCCCCCGTCTAGCTGGGTGGGCAGCCTTCAGCAGAGTGGTGGGGGCTATTGATGGCTGCCACATCAGAGTGAAGCCCCCAGCGGAGGATGCTGCCTGCTATTTTAACAGGAAGCTTTTTCATTCCATCCAGCTGCAGGCCATCTGTCATGATAAGTGCAAATTCATAGATGTGTGTGTGGGCTACCCAGACTCAGTGCATGATGCCAGGGTCCTGAATAACAGCCCCATCTTCTATGAGCAGTCATACCCTCCACCAGGATACTGTATCCTTGGGGATGGTGGCTCCCCCTGCCTGTCCCAACCCATCTGCCTCATGACCCCCTTCAGGCAGCCTGTCCGCAACCACCTCCAAGCACGCTACAACTGCTGCCTGTCAAAGGCGAGGTGTGTTGTGGAGAGGTCCTTCGGGATACTGAAGACGCGATGGCAGTCCATCTTCTTAAAGGCCCTGGAGGTGGATGTGAGGTGCCAGAGGTCATTGGAGCCAGATGTCGGGAGGGCAGCAGAGGACCAGCACCAGCACCTCCAGGAAACGTCTCTGGGGCAGAAAACAGAAATAGGATAGCCATTCAGTGCTATGTCCCAGACCACGATTACATTTAAATTAATACATACATACAGGACATTAAAAAAACAACACACAACGATGATTGAAAGCTACAATTATTTCTAGAAGGACAAGCTTAGATAGCTATCGTAACGATATTAATTATCGGGCGGCGTGTGGGCAAACGTTCGCGGTGTCATGTTAACCCGTTATTAAACTGAGCATATCCATTGTTAATCCATTATTAAAATTGCTATTTCGATTGTTTAACAGAACAGCCGTTGTTTAACACTGTCCGATGACTGACATAGCTATCTGTCGTCGGACTTGCCGCTGGAGCAAGCGCCTGGAGCCCGCCACCTGCCCCGGCTCGTCAAGCGAAAAGTGTCCGATAAAAGAACACCTTCGTCGGACTGGCCGGGTGGTGGATTACCCAGCTAGCTTATCATAACTGCCATGCAGATCCAATGGCATCTAATGCTACCTAGGTATGCTCACTAATCTGAGAATGGCATGTTAGTAGTACATTGTAATACCAGAACAATGTGTAATTACCGCTGATACATACATTTAGGGTCTGTAGCTTCGTGGTCTACCGCTTGTGCTGTCCGCCATTGTTTTAGAAATAAAATGAAAAGCTGGCGAAAGGGCTCCTCCTCTTCCGCTACGTCGCCAAGATGGCGGCCGTTTAGGGTGAGTAGTGTCCATCGTTTTATACTACATTTTTTGCCCGTTTGCAGTGCACCATCCGGGTACTTTCAGTGCACTGAATTCTGCTGGTTTTGTCAGTGGCGCACTTCGTCAGTGCTCGAAGTGCTCAAGTGTGCGGTAGTAGACACAGCCCTGCTCATTTCGCCGAGTTCCGCATTATTTCATCAAACTACTTCATTTGTGATATGTCAAATACAAACGCTCAACAAATATTTGACTATGCAGTTATGTATCATCGTAACATTTAGGAAACCATGCTGTGAACATGAGGACACTTGATTATAGGCAAACACACACAAACATATGCACACACACACACACACACATTCTTTTGAAGCTTAATATCTCTCACACTCACACGTATAAGCAATGAAAGTATCTGTTTCACATTCGACTGGGTTGGAGGAGTTAATCCTCACCACAGGAGGTGTCATCACCTCAGTGAAACACTTGTGCTGCGTTTTTCAATGTACTGAAATGTGAGATGTTGAAAACGTTAACTCAGCTGACAGCTATTTCCTGTTAGGACGCGCAGTCAGTGTTGAGACAGGACTAGAGCACTGTTTAAAATCGAATATGCCAGCAGAAATATGATTAGTAGGAGTCACTTAAAAAACTCAAATGGCATGCATACAGGTATTTGTATTTGAGAATTGTATGTCTGTCTGTCTGTGTGTATGTGTGTGTGTGTGTGTGTGTGTGTGTGTGTGTACAAGGAGCATGAGCCTTCAGCCTTCTCTGCCTATATTCTATATTCATTACAGCTCTTTGTGACACTTAATTAGTTCAGCCCTCTCGCTTTCTGCCACCTGAACAATGCTGCATGTGTGCTACATGCTGGTGAAGTGGACTTTGTCTCAGGGAAGCTTTGATTCTCAGTTTGGGATAGTGTTGAAACATTTCTGTAATCCATGGAGCTTGACAATACGACTGGAAGTCAAGCTCGGTTACGCAGCACCCCCTTCTTGTCCTTCCCCGAGTTCTCGGTCTGGGGTATTTCAAAGGTTCTTCTGAGTCACCGATCAAACTCAAATAAAGTCTGTTCGCTTCGGGGTTCGCTGGTTGTCAGGGAGATAACATCTCAGTCTCTGTTAACCTTCTGAGAGACCCCCTCCCGTGTCTCTTGTTCCACTGCTGGAGAGACCTTGTACTCGTATGATGTGTTTCAGAATCCGGCCGGGGCACATATTGTATGCACATGTCTGCTTGGGTCGGCATCTGGTGGGATTTTTTTTTAACACAATACTGTTTAATTTGCAGACTGTAGAAAATGCGTTGTTGTATTTGGTTGTTAAAAAAAATATCTAATTACATCTTCAGTGTATAGAGTGTGGTGCAGTAACTCATTACTCTAGACCAGTGGTTCTCACATGGGGGTAGGCATACCCCTTAGGTTACGTGAAGGCACTCCAGGGGTACTAAATTGGCATTCATTAAAAAATCATTATACAATAGTTATTTAATCAATAAAACATAAATGTAAGTTCATAGACTTCTTTTATATTAAGCAGGCTATATAAAGTACTTATCCTAAAAACTCTGCGTCCCTCCCATATCACGATGGTTTGACCCAACCTGGCAAACGCCACCTATCAATCACTGCCGCCTTGAGAACGTTAACAATGCGATGCTGCTGAAAACACGGAGAAGACGAAACCAGAGCCAGCAAAAATCCGTCAGTTTTCAGACGACTATGTTTTAATTGGTTTTACGTCCACGAGTTGCAACCCACACTCTATGTGGAGGAAGGTTAGCTAACAGTAACATCAAGCTAGCACTGTCATGATCCAGAGTTTTTGTGTCTTGTTTCCTGTCTTATTTTGAAGTGTCTCTCGTGTCCTCTGTTTCCCTACACTTCCTGTCCCTGTGATTGTCTGCCCTGTCCCTGATTGTTTCCTTCTGTGTGTTTCCCTTGTTGTGTGTCTTGATTGTTTCATTGCCTTCACCTGCTCTCAGCCACTCCTGTCTCCTTGATTGTTTCATCCCCTTCACCTGCCCTCAGCCACTCATGTCTCCCTGATTGTCTCATGCCGTACACCTGTGTTCCCCCCTATACATTGTGCCAGTCTTTCCCTTATCGCCTGTTGGTTTGTTGTGTGTATTTACTAATGTCTCTAGTATTATCTTTATGAGTGTCACTTATTCCTGTCTTGGTCGATTTCTGTCAGTTGTCCCAGTGTTCCTTTCTCCAACTTTTTTCCTCGAGTAAAGAGAGTTTTTGTTTCTATTTAAACCTGTGGTCCAGCCTTGTTTTCTCTGCACCTGAGCCACAACCCGTGACAAGCACACCTTGAGCGGCATCTCAAACATGCAAATCATGCTGGTAAGACCCCTGAGTTGTTTAAGAGGAAATTATTAGAATCACACACATACACATGCCTGCACCTGCTGCTGCTGCTGCAGCATAGAGGTGCGCTGGCTCTCTGAAGGAGAAAACTCTTCTGACCGTGGCCTCCAGATGAAGCCACATCCACACTGGCAGCTTTGGGTGTGTGAAGCAGGACAGACCCTGACCTGGAACAGAAAGCTTTGGAGCGGCTCCGATACCCTTTGCCTCCACATATTGACGTGAGGCTTCCTTCACCTTGATCACAAGAGTCGCCTCCCTGCCCCTAAGTGTCTCAATAAAATGTAAGTGCAAAAGCACTCGGTTCAATGCAACAGTTTCTATAGCTTTCTCAAGTTTGTTCAATATGTTTTCTCAAACAAAACAGTGACACGCCATTTAGCAGATCCCGGAGGCATGCAGGAGGTCGGCCCACCAGGCAGGAGGCATCGCGAAAGAGGCCGGACCAATGAGGTCGGCCTTTGAGGAGGGAGGCACAGAGAAGGAGGCAGGGCCATTGGGAAGGAGGCCAGGTCTAGGCCGATAGCTGGATGCAGGGGCAAGGAGTCAGGACCCAGGACCAGCTACAGACAGCCAGGTCAATGGACCCTATGAGGCACACACAGCATTATGATGAAGTAGAAACATGCAATATGAAACATTCTGATGAGTCATAATGTGTCAACTTTGATTGATTAAATCCAGAGCAGCTAGCTTGATAATAATTGATTCCTTTAATAAAATGAGGATTTCCATAACTATTTTCACAGGCCAGAATGTCTCCTTGACCTGGCACACCTGAGACTCTCAAAGTTAGAGAGGCAGCAGAAAAAAGCAAGACAGCAAGTGACTAAAGAGGAAATGAAATGTGTACAGTTTAGAGCAAATTATAACCTTTCCTCATTATGATTGATGACATCAATTAAAACAATCGGTGTCCCTTCATTTGCCAACATAAGACTTTTAGAGATTATTCCACACTGATTTCGATGATCCTGACATTTTAAGTCTAAAACTGAAGCATGCCATTTGTAAATGAATTATTCTAAATGCAGAAATGAATACTGGGTTTCATAAACCGTATGTGTTGCACAACACTAGCCTGATACCATCTGTGCAAACAGTTGTTACACTGACTTTGCGGTGAGCAGTTTGGCTTCATTACCAGCTGGTGAGTGATGAGGATTGACTGAAGAAACTGTTGCACGAAGGTAGCTGTGTTAGTGTGTGTGTGTGTGTGGGGGGGGGGGTAGTTTGGAGTTGGGGATCAATCTTAAATTCTTATCTTAAATTTCACATAAGTGACCAAATACTAATATGTCCAAAAGGTATTGTAAGTCATGCTGAATTACTGGAGAATACATGGAAAAGTGATGGACAATAGATCTAGAATATTCCATTAGGTTTTGCACAGCAGCCAAAAAAGAGCTTATCAAAGCAGTTTAGTGGGACCGTGTAGATATTGCTGCCAAACGAACTGCAGCATCTATTCCTAACAGTATCAGGCAGACCTAAATGTAAAAGTTACATTTAAGCTTGGTAATTAAAGCAGAGCTCTAACAGGAACATACAGTGATGGGGTTGAGTTACAACATGGATCTAAAAGTAGTACTAAAGAGAAAGTGCATTTTTCAACTTGCAACTTCCAATTAATACCAATTAGTACTCACAGTTGTTCTCAGATGGGGTTTTTTCCCAAATAGTTTAAAGGGATCACTTCCAGATAAATTTGTCTTACGAAAGAAAGGTTGGCATCTGTTTCCTTTACTCTCTTTCTCGACTCCTTCCCCTTCTCTTTTAAAATCCCTCCATTTCCCTTCCTTCGTGGTGCTCCTGGTGAAGGAGTTTGGGAACGATTCAGGACTGACCGACATAATCTCTGCCGGGATTAAATGTTTAGGGCTTCACAGCTATTCAATGCATGTGCACACGTTGTGCAACATGGACACATTCCAAAATAGATGGAAGCATTGACTGGATTTCTTGAAGGTAATTGGGTGTCATGAAAAATGACTCAGTCGGAGCTAGTCCTTGAAGTCCTCGATGGAAACCAGGCCAAATGTTTAGAGCCACGCATAGCTAATAGACTGGCTGGGTCTGACATCTAGTGGTGAACACAGCTGTTGCATTGTGGGCGATAAAACGGGTTGAATGGATGATAATAGTCGGATGGATAATGGGTGGATGTAGAGTTAATTGAAGAGAGATATGAGGGAAAATAACACTGTTGGGTATTATAAAGTGTTACCGAGCCATCGGACCTGAGAGAGACTATTAAAGAGACCAACACAAATAAACGGTAACACTTTATAATAACTCTACGCTATAAAGCGTTATATAATACTTAATTTACAAATCATGAATCTATCATTTATAAAGTTTGGAACAATGCTTTAGAAATTATGAATCAAGTGTTTACTCATAGTAACTAATTATTATTGGCGTGCAGTTATTATAAAGTGTTACCCAATTTTTTTCTGTGTAAGTATTCATGACTTCACTTCAACTGATCTCGCATATTAATGCCAGTAGACAGCACTGTAACTGCTGCTGCGATTAATGTGATTGATGTGTCAAAATAACTAATGGGTTCTTATAAACTGTAATTAAAGTTACAATGTATTGTTCTTTAAGCTTTAATATTCTCAGATAGCACGTCTAGAGCTATATGATCAGTCAGTTATAGCTGGAGGCAAAATCCTATTTTAAAGTTGGAGCTTAAAAACTAGAGGGATTCATCTGGAAACTAAATTAAACAGTTACATTTTTCATAGCCAGGTCATCAGGTTTATGCCCCGCCCACCGCAATTTCTTACATCTTAAACCCATTTTCTTAGACATCTAGCCTCGTAAGTGGTGGGATTCATCGTGTCCCTTCAAGCTGAGCCCAACCAGGCCCAATGAGAATGTGCCACGATCAACCAGCACTCACCGGCGTGGCGGAGATGGAGGTGGTTCGGGACTCTGATTCAAGTGGTACTTTATTCTTATTATTCAGGGACCTCCAGCTGAGAGGAAACCACAGCAGACCCAGAACATGCTAGAGCAGGGATGTCTGAACCTTTTGCACTGAGGGCCATATACAGAAGTGCCACCCAATATGTGAGGCGATATATATCTCACCGATAGTGTATTAAAGTTAACAAAATTAATCAAATGAGATAAATTATACTTGATATTTGAACATGCCCAAATCATTTTTTTTTCTTCATTAATGAGTATTTAATTATTTTGTTAAAAAAAGGATTGACAACTCATTCTCAAAACAGCATCCTGATCACCATCCTGCTTCTCATTCAGGATGGTGATCCGCCTTCACAGCCCTATACACAGGGAGCACCATAAGGGGACAAAGGGATGGGTATATTTAAGCTAGTTATGTAATCACATTATTGGGGTTGTTAACAAATAAACTGATGTTATAAAATGTTATCAACTTTAATTGATTCAATGTATAACATAATTGTGCTTATTAACACATGAATACTGTGTAATATATATTTAACTCACCTATAATGGGACCAGCTGGAGTGCTGTACTTTGGACTGAAGGACGGCAGGTCAGATGTCAGTGTGGTGGTTGAGATGCGAAGGACATCACAGACATGGCTGTCGGTCATTTTGGTTCGAAGTCGTCTTTTATTCAGAGTTAACAGAGAAAATGTTTGCTCACATATGTATGTTGAGCCGAACGGACTCTTCATTCGTATAGCGTGATGTCGCATCAGAGAAAATTTGACCTTTAGGGAGAGATGCTGATTCTGAACAGCTTGATTTATTTCTCAATGGCAGACAAATCTTGAAAGCGCGGACTGAATTATGTCATGAGAGATGTGATGACAGACACATATTTCCTCTTTTTAGTAGAAAGGTTGACCTTTGATTTCAGACAGCGTGGGGAAGTGTGCAACATTGAAGACAGAATGCTGTCATGTGTGTGTAACGTTGTGCTGACAAGCTGCTCTTTGCCTTGCAGGCTGTTGTCCAGTGAGTTGAGATGAGGAGTAAGATCTAGTGGAAGTGCCAGGTCTGCCTAGCACTCAGTTCATGACGAGGTCGGCACTTTCTGATCTCTGATCCCTCTCTTCAGAGTGATAGAATAATATATAATTACAGCATGTACATATACAGCTATAGCCCTAGCAGCATGAGCCACATCATATTCACTTCAGATTGCTACTCTTACATGTAAAAAAAACACTTTAGCCTACATATACAACACACCCCTACATACTCCACATATCCTCACTCATACACACACTCTAGCCACAACATACTTACAATACATACCACACTCAATCATACATATAAATTCATCAAAAATCACACAAAAAGTACTTGCACAACCTCATCACATGATCTAATGAATGTGTCATCAGTTCTGTACTCAAAGTCACTTTCCCTCGGTTACAGTTGACAACCTCTAAAGTTGGTTATTGCAATTGTCATCAAATGACCTTGTTGTTACAGGTTTTTGACAAAATAGTGGTACTTTTGTCCCTCTATACCCTACTCTGGTTTGTGGTACAGTTGTTGTATATTATTGTCCCCTTGCCCAGGTATAGGCACAATAGTTTGTATACTTGTGGTATCATGTATTCCTGTTACTGTAGTGGTAGTAGTTCTCTTAGCTGTTGACTTCTATTGTGCCTTGTAGGTGTCTGCCACGACTATACAGTTGTTCTCAGCATCACTGTCACAGAGAGCAGACTCACTATTGTTTTTCTCCTAGTCAGAGTCCCCTGCTCACTTCTATCCTTTCTGAGTCATCATCACTGTAGGCCAGTATTCCTACCTGCTGTCATTTCTCCTTCTGCTTAACTTTTGCTTCACTTTCCTGCTCCTTCACCCTTAGTCTGAAGTGATACCGTACACAAGCTCAAAACAAAATAAAACTGCTCCTGTGACAATCTGCAAAGTACTTCTCCAAATCTCACACTACACAAGTATAATCTGCTCCTACACCATCCCACAGCCTCCCTTCTTATATTAGGGTCCTGTACTCTGGTGCATCTCTTGCATCTGTGACATTTTTCTCTTGTTGGTGTTCTCTGGTCATCTTGTGTGCATCCAGGGAGTTTTGGTAGAAATTTAGTGTTAGATCTGTTTAGTGTTGCTTTCCTACCATGTTTATGACTCTCTCTGAATACCAGAAATCATTGTCCAGTTTCTCTTCATTGCTTCAATGATCTTTCATTTTAAATTTTATGTTCCTTTCCTTCTTTTGACTCTTTGGCATATTGACAGTGGTCGGCTGGGTTGACGCGGTTTTGTGTGACCCCATCAATTTTAAAGGCAACTGTTTGTTTACCCGACATTTCTCGGCAACAGTAAAACCGGCCCTCTTTACTTACTTTATGCTTCCAGAAATCCCTTTTCTCATAACCCTACCCTCTTTTTTTTCTTCTAGACCCTCAATCATTGACCTAGAACTTATTTCTCCATTGCTCGTTTTGCTAATTATTTTGTGTGGAGTGGAGTCGCCTGTGCTTTCTATAGTCCGTCCATAATTACCCACATATGTCTCTTATCTGACGTCCTTGCTTTTCCTTACCATTCTTTGTCTGTTTGTAACCCTTGTAAACAAAGTCTTCTATGTCTTTCTCTCTCCCTTCTGTCCAGTTCTTGATGGTTAAAACCTGATTCACCTCTAAAAGCTTTTCCATTGCTTGCATAGGGGTAAAGGTTGTTCCTAAAGTATGTGTGGGATCCTACTCCCCAAATGTCTCATTGTCTTGCTGTTGGAAGCCCTTGTGCTTCCATTGCCCCATTTTTGTCTCATGGAATTTCAGTTGAGCTCATTTTGAGTAGAAGCATTCACTGATTCACATCTTTATCCTCATACTCAAGTTAATAACTCATTACTCTCTCATAGATGGATTCACACTCTTCTGAATTCTCACTATTTCGCACTCCTAGATGACTACATTCTACCCTTTGTCGCTTTGGTGGTCACACACTCTCCCGTTTCTCACCTGGTCTATACCACTATCAACTTTTTCTCACACCACGTCTGTGTTGTCACTCACCTGTCTGTGTTGTTTTATCACTGTCGTCTCTTGTTCACTAGTCTGTGGTCTGTTTGCTCTTCTTTGTAGTTCTGTTTTTACTACTTTGTTAGTATCTGTTTGTTTCAATCTGTCACATACCCTTTGTATGTGATCTGTTCTTTGTTCTTTTACATTGTCACAAATTCATTTTTCACACAAGCAGCTTTGACTGTACTTTGCTTGTAAGTTTTTACATTTCTTTTTTATTTTTTTTTATGTACACCACATCTTTGAGTTTGTCTGCTCTGCACGCTTTTTTCAACTGGTTTTTAATGAACATCTGTGGTGTATGCACAGCTAGCCATAGCCTGTAGCCATTGCAAAGTGTGTTAATCATGCCCATACCTGCTTCTGAAATGGCGAATCTGTCCCTCATGCCCCTCTCAATCACTGCTTAAAAATTCAACCATAATGCCTGGATTTGATTTCTCTCACCCGTTTTAGGGGAACCATAAACTAGCACTTTTTGGTCTCTCTCATGTTGTGTCACCTTCCCCCTTTGTTGTATAAAATAGGAAACCACCAGCTCGTAAGTAATCACACCTGTTCTTCACTTTTCTTCTACTCACTGTGCTTTAACTCTGTGGTTACTCATCCTTCACAATGAGCTTGTTTGCTGTGTTTGACTCAGTAGTACTCAAGGTTTCAAGAACTGTCAAAACTATGTGTATACACTCTTGTTACAAATTGTGGCCTCACACCTATATCTGGTTTGGGCAAACTTTCCTTTGATCTTTCCTTCAACACAACATCATTACCTGTTAACACACTCTTCTTACCTACACCTGTCCTTTTTTATGCCACAACATCATCCATCATAGTTACAATGGCCTAATATTTCATGCCATGTCTGTCGTGACAGATAATACAACCCCATTTAGACTGCATTTTATTAGCGGGACACAGCTTCCATACACATGAATAAACTATCTTCCGCCTGTTCCTGGTACAACCTTCACTACGTGGTAGCTGCCTTCAATGAGACTCGTGTATCTTTATCTGCCGGTACAAACAAAGCATCTCTCAGGGCAAACACACAAAGCATCTCTCGCCGCTTTTCTTCAAACCTCAGCATTCTGCTATCGAACTGGAACGCTCAGCCGTCCTTCCGTCTGCCCGTTCATCGCACGCCTGCCTTTGCTGCAATGCAGCAATGCTTGTTTTGCCGCAAGTTAATCTTTTGAACCACGTCACCATCAGAGGTGTGTCCTGAGAGTACCTCCAGTCCACCATCAATGACCTCCTGCCTGGTGCACGCCGCCCGCGCTTCCTTCTGGGTTCTGGTTCCTCCGCGTCTGAGCTGTGAGTCCTCACTCCATCTTTGTCCACACTTCTGGCATTGTTCTTCTTGTTTACAAACACAAACTTTGTCATGTCTTGCACTTTTTGCTCTTGTCTTTTTTGTTACACCGCAAAATGTCTCATGCCTTCTGTGTCGTCTTCAACATTTCTCCCTCACTTCTTTTGTTTGGGCCACCTTCCTTTGTTTGGGTCTTCATCACTTCATCTTCCTGTCACTCCTACTCAGCACGTTTCTCTTCCACGTTTCACTTCTACTTTCTTCGCTTAGTCAAAATTTTTCTTAAACGTGTATTAGTCTGTCTCCAAGATCGTATGTGTTATTGTTTCAATTACATTGCGCCATGTTTCCTTTTAAATGGCAGTCCCTCTCAGGATACAACATAAACGTCCGCCCTCTTCTCTTGATGGCTCTGCTCTTATCGTCTGCTCTGCTCCGCCTGTCATGGCTCTTTCTGATACTCATGGCTTCTCCATCTTCTCATGGCTTGCCTTCAGATATACTCAGACGGGGCATCCACTCTATAATTTTTTTACTTTTTTTCATCATCATTTTCTTCTTTCATCGCATCCCTCCTTTTTATTGTCAACGAGAGGCTTTTTGTCTTTGTCGTCAGCATTATGCTCGCATCTGCTCTTCTGCACTTTTTGCTGCTGCTCGCGCTCGCTCACGCCTTTAGTCAGGTTCTCTCAGAATGGTCAGTGGTCCCCAACCTTTTTGAGCTTTTGACCGGGACCGTTCCCAATAAAATATATTAACGGATATATACAATTAATATATACGGTAACATACAATTTATAACAAAGTGCCAAAATAAAAACCCACAATCATCATTCATAGCATTACGGAGCTACGCGCTTGCATTACCTGCAGGCGGTAATGTTTGGTCGCTGCTCTAACCGAGTGGCGCTGAGCCGCTCTGGTTAAAGTCGCTAGATGTAGTGGAAAAAGAACAGTGTTGTGTGTTTCATAAGTCGTCCTTTGCATTTTCAGCACATTTTTTTCTTGCTCGCACGATTTCTTCTTTTCGGGGGGTTTGTTTACAAACGGGTTTTAGGTCTATTCTTGGGTTGTCGGGTCTTTTTTTTTACGCTCAAACTCTTTTCAACCTCTTCTCCTCTTCAACCCTCGAAGTCAATGTCTGATGGATTGTTCAGCACATGTAGAATGTTCCGCTGTAAACAGTTCGAAAGCAGTTGTACTTTCCAACGATGAAAATTTCCCTGTCATTGTTGAATCTGTTGAAGATTGATTTGGCTTTTTGCCATAAGCAGAGACTAAGGTGCGCAGGCGAGCTTAGCCTGCAGCAACGCCTGCAAACAATTAAGACTCCTGGAACGCTCCTGGCCGCCACTCAGGCGTACATGGGGTCCTTTTCAAAATAAAAAAAAAACTTATTTTTTTAAAAAAAAAAAAAAAAAACTTTAATTTATCACTTTTTTTTTCCTTGCTTTACCGGTCCGCCCGGAAGGGGGGTGTGACCTGCTTTCCCAAACCTCAGGATCCAGGTTCATTTTGTTTTCCCTTTTCTCATACTTTGGTCGTCTCTCCCAGTTGTAAATTAGTGTCTCCTCCTCTTGTTTCCATCACCAGCTGGCGCGCAGCTCTTCTTCTTCGTTAGCCGTCTTCTTAGTTATTGTTTTCTAACTCTTTTTCTACCAAACTTTCTTTCTCGACTCTGGGCTCCAACCTGGAGTTGTGTTGACTTGCTGTTGCATTGCTACCGCATTAGGCGGAAGAATTATCTTGGATATCTATCTGGCGTCTTTTTGGTTTTATTTTGATGATTAGCACAACACATCAGTCTCACAGTCACTTCAACTGAACAACATAACATACAGCACACATTAGCCTTTATAGCCTGAGCGCCACCCTGCCCTGTGGTGTAACCATATATACATACCATAGTACAGCATTACATTACATATACATATACATCTGAGTACATATCTCAACACTCTCGCACTTTAGAGCCATTAGAGGCCATTTCGTTGCGCTTGCCAGTCACAGCTGGAGCCCCATCGGTTGTGACTCCACATAGCTCGTCCCATTCTGTGCGGCGTCTGTGGCGTCTGTGCTCTCGTCACACACAATGGGGTAAAAGTATAAAGCACAGGCTGCATCCGTTTACGCTTTACGTTAGCTGACACGTCTCGATGTTTCGGACACGCTCACGTTGTTGAATTCCGGCATCTTTTCAGGGCAAATTATTCCTGCGACTTTAGTGGGGGATTATTTATGAAGTCTCTTCTCGCTCGGCCCCAGTGGAAGACGTGTAGCTCTGATAATCGTTTTTGTCGCGTCGTCGTACATTATCATATTTATATATTCTGCAACCGTTTCATTGCAAATCATACAGACACACTTCCCCTTGCCTTCTAAGAAAAAAATATTAGTGTATGAAATGTCCTACAGTCACTTGCTATCTCGCGGCTCCTCGATTCTGCCATGTTTGGTAATCCGCGGCAAACATTTTTCTTTGATTCATTTTGTTTTGATTCATCTGCCTTGTTGAAGACAGTAGCTCCATCTAGCGGTGACCCTAAGAACTGCAATACACTCAAGAGCACGTTTCATATTCCATTATATCTTTTGAGTCTGCTGCAGGCCAATACAAAATGGACTTTCAAAGTACATCATTAAAATTCACACCCCCCTTAAGAATTGTTCAGCAAAGAACCTCTTTATGTTCTGAATGTGGTATGTTTACAATACTGGTCCTAAACAGATCCCCTTTTTATTCTCAATCTGACTTGGATCTTGCGAGGAGTTATCGGGAAAATTATTTTGTGAAAGAAAAATTCCACTTCGACCCCAGGTTTTACCCACATCTTTATATATTTTGCATACTATATCTTCACAGTTTGGGTTAAATGTTATTGTTTTATTATGAACTTGTTTTATTTTTGGTTGACAAGCCGACTGGACCAGAGTGCCTGGATCTTTAGGAAACAAAGCCAATTCTCAAATAATTTTGTCTAGGGACCAATTTAGTCTTTCGCTAATGAGTTAGATAATGTATATATATTGAATTCTCTTCATCAGTCAAACTTTAAAGTTCCTCGAGGCTCTGATATGTAAAACTGTATAAAGAAATAAATATGACAAAAAGAATGCATCAGTTATAGTGACAGCAAGGCAGGCTCAAAATAGAATTTCCTCTCATGCATAATTGGGTACAAATGAATTACTGTCATAATACTATGACATGAACTGAATTGATGAAGTCTACCTTTTTAAACTTGGCAGCAGGACCTCTGAACATATATCAATGAACTCACGGCAGCAGTGCAATTAAAGACGAGTGCTTAGAGAGATGCTTCAACAGAAATGATAGTGTGCTCTTCGAAGGAATTACTTCAATCAAGAGTTAGATAAAAAAAGTCACAATGGAATAACTGGATTGGCTAATTCATAAGGGGAAAACAGACCACATATTCACCCCGCCAAGTGGATATGTGTATATCAACAGCTGTTTGTAATGCCATTAGGTTCTATAACCCAAGGAATAGTTGTGATCTAATAATCAGAATTTGTTCAGATAAAAAAGAGTCAAAGGTCGGTCAGTGCCATAAAGATATAATATTTTGTTTTGTATTCAAACAGGAACAGGAGTTTAGTTACAGGTACTAGTTTATTTTAGGAACAAGTGAGAAGACTTCACAGCAGCTCACCCAAACAATAGAGCAGCTTGTTAGCATACTGACACAGCAATATTGAGCTGTGTATCGCGCACCTTAAATATTCCATTCCATTATCAATACCGCTTATCCTCATTAGGGTCGCGGGGCGCTGGAGCCGATCCCAGCTGATATAGGGTGAAGGCAGGGGACACCCTGGACAGGTCGCCAGTCCATCCAGGGCACACATAGAGACAGACAACCATTCATGCTCACATTCACACCTATGGGTAATTTAGAGATCTATATATATCTCACTAAATAGTTAGATATTATGATCTTTTGCTTCAAGAACATTTCTCGAACTGGACCTCTTTAAATTTTAGTTGAATACCCCTGAGTTACACTATTTGAGTTATGTCACAGTATCACATTCATTTAAATCATCAGAGACATGCATCTGCTTTGATGCAATGTAAGCATATACATGTTAAGCTTGTCTGCCAAAAACTGTGTCAAGTTAGGTTTAATTTGAAGAGGAAAAAAATGTTTTGATCATATTTTCCAAACATCAAAGCAAAATAATGAATGCAATTCAAAAAATAGATGAACTGACTGCAGTTCCCAGCTATGAATGTGTGTAAATGTGGAGCAGGTTCTTAAAGATAGAGCATCTATGAACACTTGTATTCCCCTCCACTTACAGTTTCTTTCAGGCGCTACCAAGTGTTTGTCCAATTAGTGGTCACATTTTCAAAACTCTAAACACAATTAGCACAGCATCGGTCTTTTGTGGCCGTACCATTCACACATTTCATGTCGTTTTCAAACAATATGCAGTCAGTGAACACATTTTCACAATGCTTACATTTTCTTAACAGACAAGCTATACCTCTAAACAAAATGATGGATTGTTTTTGTATTATTTACGAATGTTAACACACAACATCCCACAATGGCAAAAATAATATTCCAAACCTTGTTTATTAACAAACAATTGATTCCCCATCCCCTGATGGTAGGTCAGGGTTTGGAATGTTTTTGGGAAATATGTTTTAGCAAGTTTTGGATTAGAATTTACATTTTGATTATGACCGGTTGAGATGTTGATCACACAGACACCGCCTACATTGACTAACCGAATGTTGTTCAATCATCTATTGCAGCCGTTGCCCCAAAACATAGTTTATTTGTAAAAAATAAAAATATAAAAAATAAATAGTTTGGATTTACTGTAACTTTTTTAAAGGAACAATAGTTTCCCCCCTTTTTATCTGGGCGTGTTGCCGTTGTGTTTGTGTTCAGAATGCTCTTGTGTGTTTCATGGATATTTTGTTCACTGTAAGCAATACTGTCAAACTTTTTCTGTTCCATCATACTGTAAACAGTATTTATACTGTACCTCCTGTAGTAAACAGTAAAGGAGAAAAAAACTGATTAGTTTTTTACTGGAATGCTTTTGAATGTGAACATTACATGTGGACATACAGTTCCCAACCAAGACATTTAGTGTGAAAACAGTGGATTGCATGTTTTGCATGCAAATACCTGTAAAACTTAAACATAAAAGTCTATGCAGTTTTTGTAATGTCAGCAACAGCCACTGTTTTGAAACCTGGTGTACTTTGATTGACTGGAAGGAGCTTGTGAAGTGAAAACAAGAGTTATTCTTTGACAGAATAATTTCATTTTGAATCAGATTTCCCGTGTTTTGGTAAAGTTAGTGTCTGCAGAAAAAGTTGTGTTCTATTTTTAAATGAAGAGTTAGTATATATTTAACAAAATGTGCTTTTGACAAGAAAATTATCCATTTGGCCAATTGTGCTTTGTAGGTGTGAGTCTGTGTTAAGAGTTTAGAAAAAGTATCTGAAGTATGGGTGAGCACTTGTTAGCGATTGAAAAAAACTGTAATCGGATTTATTTCATGGCACAGGAATAGAATCAACAGCCACACCAATGAGGTATCTTACCAGGAGGGGGAGCTAGTTACATATCCTTTCATGACCTTTAATGTCCCCTCACATCACCTTTCTGCTACCTCAAGCATTGTCAGTGAGAGACGTATTCCATTGTACAAAGGAATTCAAATGTCGCCCCTAAAATCCCCCACTTAAGCGAAATGCTGACATTTCTATTCTAGCGTGTTCTATTGTGTCCCATGTTTTTCCTTGTGTTGTCACTGTTCTGACTTCAGTGCACAATATGTCTATTATTTCTGAAGGGGAGTGCAGAGTAGACATTTTAGCGGGAATGAAAAAAAGGTTTGGTGTTCACCAATCCCATTGCAATGAACCCTCTTTGTCCTCATTAGCTCCATTCTCACATGAGCAACCATCCAGTTAAAGTGGAACGGTGTTTGTGTAATTGCAGTTTGACCATTTATCTATTTTATATTTTTTGGATATTTAAAAAATATAAAGCTAACCTATGAATGTATCATATTATATTTCATTGTGTTTTACTCTTAATCAATGTTACTTGTCTACACTGCCTCATCTTCCAGTAATTAGCCTTTAATAGAAAAAAATGACCTCAGTGTGGTACATTGAACTAAAATGAGACATATATGACACACATATCCAACACTCAACAGACCATTTGAGTGCCATGAATCTCACTGGACTGGGCTAATTAATGAATCTAATTAGTATTTTATGGATAAAAGCAGGTCAGTGGCTGATCTTCTGAACAAATGTTTTATTACACACACACACACACAGCAGTGAAAGTGATGGCAAAAGCAATGCAAGGCAAGCAAGGGCAGCAAAGTACACACACTTAAAAAAAAAAAACAACACAATATTTACAGTAAGTGTGTGTGTGTGTGTGTGTGTGTGTTGGTGCTGATGCAGTCTGTTCTCCGAGGCCGGCTCTGGATCCTGCAGGCCTGGTTCTGCACACTCCCTGGTGTACAAGTAGGGTGGGTGTGAGAGTCTTTCAATCCTGCGGTCCCTGGGTTCTGCTCTGTCCTGGTGAGCCCACTAGTCCTGTTGGCCTGTCAGCCACCTGTGCATGTCCTTCTAGAGCACAGAGTGAGCAGAAGGCCTCACTGAAGACTGGCACTCCTCTAGTCTGTCTCCCTGTGAGGCTTCCTCCCTTGAAAGTAGGCCCTCTCCAGTTCTTTCAGATCCTCCCTTCCTCCCTGAATCCAGGCTGTCGGTGATGTAGACTGCCAGCTATTTAGCTCGCTCACCCTCTCCCCGCTCAGTCGTCCTGTGTTGAGGTGTTAAGTCCTCCAGAGTGTCACAGGTCAGCTCACCCGCCCCTCAGCTTTCCAGTGTGGTCCCAAACAGGTGGTGAGCTGATGTCCTCATGTTGTCCCTTCCTGAACTTCCTCTCAGTAGCTAGCTCCTGGACCTGTTGTCGGAGAGGACTGCCAGATCCAGAGTCATCCGCACCTTCCTTCCGTATTTGAACCCGCCACCTCACCACACTGGGGAGCGAGTACAGTAGTGTGAGTTGACATACAGTTGGGGCTCCTTTGGCTGTGTGTCCAGTCATGTGTGTTTAAGCCTGGTAGTCAGAAAGTCAGGCTGTCTGGGGGGGGGGGATTGGGTCCACAGGATCCAGGATCAGTTCAGTCGTCAGCAGGCCAGCTGTGGCCCATTCAAACTGGCCAGCAGGGGGGAAAGCTGAAGGATAATCTCTCAATCTCCCAGTCATAGTCAGTCTCAAGGTGGCTCTGGATGTGTGTTGAGAAGTGTGGGTGGCAGTGCATCTGTTTGAGCAATAGCCAAATGGCTCTGACCAGGAGATAAGCATGGAGGAAGGGGAGGGGCGAGGATCTGTTCCAGCTCTCAATCAGTCTTATTCCCTGAAGGGAGGAAGGTGAGATGTGATCCTTCATACTGTCAGCAAATTCAGTCATGACCACCGGCACAGGGCCACTGGTCGGTAGTCATTCATACATGCTGACTCAGCCAGGGGAGGGAGAAGATGGGGTCAGCTGGGAGGTTAGCAGGTTGCTTTGAAGCTTGTCTTGTATCAGACTTAGCCAGGCCATCTGGACACCATGTGAACACTGGACCTAGCTCTCACAGAGTGTGTGTGCATCCCCTTCAGGTCTCACTCACCAGCGCTCGGCGTCACAGAGTGTTGTTGCTCCCCAGCGGTGTTGTGTTGTTGCTACCCTCAAACCGTTGTTGTATCTCAGCTGTTCATCGTTGGTCGTCAGGTCAGCCCCTCACATGACTTCACAGGGTCTGCTGGTAGTCCGCTGATGTTCCTGAGCTGCAGCCTGCCACTGCTGCTTGGTGTCGTGATTCCAGCAGCTCTTCAGCTCTACTCTTCCGTCCCCTGCTACCTCGTCCTCATCGCCCTCCTCCCTTACTCGCCTCCGCTGTACTCCTTGCTCGTCCATCAGCCGGATGAGGCCGGAGAGTGTTAGCTCACACGGCTGGACATGGGAGCTTCGCTTGGATGTCAGAGAACCCACGGACCCTAACTTTAGACGTGGTGGGATGATGTTGTCGTTTGCAGCTAAACCTTACCATCTTTACGCTCATCATTGCTACTCTGATGCGACTGGGATCCACTGAATCCATGACACCGCTGGAACTGTCACTCAGTCTCTAGCGCCCTGGCAATCACACCACTGATTGGTCAGACCACCTCATCTTTTTCCCCGCTGATCCTGGCTTCTATACTCAGGAAGCCGCCGATCTCTTTGTTTGGAAACGGAGCATGAGGTTTAGAGAGGAGTTCGATTTCCTAATAGAGGGAGAGAGTAGCAGTGGTGTAGTTCTTGAATGGCGATAGCAGTGTCTAATGTGCTGGTGAAAGTTGGCATGACTTTTTTAGGTTTGCCTTGTTAAAGTCCCCAGCCACCATCCACCTTTTTGGCATGCCTCAGCCACCACCACAGCCGCATAACCGATAGTGCTACGTCGGTGTCCGCTTGTGGTGGAAGCGGCTGTGTGTGATGGTGGACCTTTGTGGTGATGAAGGCTGTGGAAATGGGGGAAGTGAGGACGAGAGAATCAGAAATGACAGAGCAGAGCGAAAAGAGAAGCAGAGTCTTGAAATGTTCTTGCTTGTTTGTTGTCATGTTGTTTGTCCCTCTGCATAGATTTACCAGATTCTTCCGACCTGTCTTCTTACTTCGCGCAGAAGGACCGTTTTGGACATTTATACTGAGACATGACACCGCACCAGCCAGGTCGTAGTTTCAAATCAGACAAACAAGACCGCATGTCCAAGATGTCCCATAGTCTTGATCCCATCCATCTTAATCATCCATTTCCAGAGACTAGCAAGTTAGCAAGAAGCGAGAGACTTGAGCAATGGGCAGAGGTGGAGGTGGTGTTCTCGCTTCGTTCCGTTTCTGTCGCTTTTTCGATGTTTGCTCCCGCTGGCGCGGCTCCACTGCCACTGCTGTGGTTGTGGTTCTCTCGCCACGCTCTCTCGCCGCGCCGCTGAACGATGAATGGGACAAAACCAAAAGTTTGTTTTATGTTTAAAAAGTGTCAGTGTGGTATGCGTGTATGTTGTTGCCGATGTGTTTTGCAAAAAAAAAAAAAAATAAAATAAAAAAAAAAAGCAAAAAGCAATCATGGATGAGCCGCCGGCGCGACTGAGACACACAGCCGCGCCATGACATGGACAATGATCAGCACTGTGTTGGTGCTCTCAGGCATGTGGTCTTATAAATGATTCACTTATATGAAAATGGCATAAGAACTTTCTATGAATAAAACATCCGGTTTAAGCTGAAATTATCCTTTCTTTTTATACACATAATCATTGAAGGGGATATTGCACTGTTGAACAATGTTTCCGCTGGCACCTCCTCCTGCTCTGTAAGACTTTTAACAATTCTGAATGTAAACAAGAGACCAAGAGAACCCGTCTCTGCCCAGCTGGCAGAGCAGAAACAAAAAGTGCTGTAAAATTAATAAATGAATAAAATCTTAGCGTGTCATTTTTTATTCATGTTAAGATAGTGGTAGGCACTTTAAAGTCTTTATAATCGCATGGCACTTACATATGTTAACGTATTAACTGTAGAATAGACCTGTAATCCTCGTTCTATAAGCACAGGATTCACCTTCTAAATGTTTCTATGAGTAATCCTTTAACCCTGAACCTGCGTTCAACTATCACAAAACATTTGTATAAAGATAGCCGGGCAATAAGGACATACCTACTCTTAATATGTGCATCTAAAAACACCTCGGTTGGCAAGTAAATTGAAAATGTACCTTATGGTAAGAGGTGAAGAGTGTGACGCAGGCATCATGCCAACCAAACATTATGAAAGCAGTGTGTGCGCCTACACTCCTGTGTGTTTTCTACCAACATGTCATAACCACGTAAAACACATGAAGGTCTCAAACAATGTCTGCAATTATTAACTTCTAATTAATGTGTATTGCTAGTTTCAGCTATTAGCTGTGGTAGTTAGGCTATTTAAACAGGATAATTACTAATTAACCAATAAGTGTAAATGAAAGTCATATGGAATCCCATTTAAATAGAAAATTAGATATTGTACTTGTTTTGCATTGGTTGTGTGCGGGTGTGTGTATGTGTGTGTGCGTGTGTGTGTGTGTGTGTGTAGGTGTGTGTGTGTGTGTGTGTGTGTGTGTAAGCATGCCCATATGTTTATGGTTTCAAGTGACAATCAAAAGGCCCAGTGAAGAGCTCCATCTGGATGAATGACATCTGTGTGTGTATGTGTGTCTAGGTGTGTGTGTGTGTGTGTACATGTGCACATGATTAAACAGGCCATGTCTTAATTAACTAAGGAATTTACAACCACAGACATATTGCAAATTGAGAATTATAAGAGTCTACACATTTAGACATGCATCAGTCTCTCTGCTCTACGACATTGTTAATCTCACTATCCATGTTGAAAGAGGGAGAAAAAAAACAGAAAACACAGCGTTCATCATGAGCTTGGAGACATGGTACCGAGACATGTCCGCTCTGGAGACTGGACTGCATGATAAAAGGAGAAAACTTGTTATATCTACCTGTTAATATACCTTGGATATGATATGTTCCTACCTGTTCATCCGTCCAACATTCCTGGGGGGTTAGAAGATAATTACGCTTTTACTGATGGACAATATGATTGGGAGAGGAGGATCGCACAGTGGTTGAAAGAATGGAAAAAGAGGAACAGAAAGATAAATCCAACCCTTAGGGTATCAGGACATTAATGACTACTGGGGTCACTCAGAACTAGATACCACTTTAAGATAATGTATTCTACCTGGACATGAATACACTAATCAGACCATGGCCTCATCATCACTTGATGAGCCTTCCCTCTGAAGGCTGAATGGAGATGACCCAGAAATGGAGAAATCTTTGCAGTATATAATTAACAAAGTTTTCTTTACTGGAGTTGAGTTTAGTTTCAGACTTCTAGTTCTCTGCTTCTTTGCTGGGATGCGATACATTGTCAGTGCACTGTAAAAAAAAATTGCTACTTCAACTTAAAATAATGAGTAGCCTGGCTGCCTTAAAATATTGAGTTAGACAAGCTAAGAAATTTAAGTTGTCTGAACTTCAATTAGAGTTAATTCAACTAAGCAAACATAGTTGGGCTGACAACGGGAAAGCTTAACAATAGTCCTATCAACTTGACACTTTAATTAAATTCAACAGGTTTTTTAGTACTACCAACAACACATTTTAAATTTTACAAACGTAAATCTGACTTGAGACAACAAAGAAGGACTAGTATAACAAACAAACTATTACTGATATTCTGAACTGTCCAAACATGAAAATATTAGTAGTTGTACTTGTAACCAATCTTCTTGTTGAATAAACTTATATGGCCTTCGCTAATGTATGCTAATTGCAAATATGAAAGATCTTTGGGCATTTGCCACTGACTGGAGTGGAACAGTTCTACACAGCGGTTAAACTGGGCCAAACTGAGCCCACCCAAACAATATATTCTCGCTCCAAACTCACCCAATACAGGGGCGTGGTCAGTGGCCGTAAGCTTCAAACTACGAGGCTCTCGGTGCAGTGGGGTTGACTAATGTTGAGCTCTACCACTTGTTATCCAAGTTGCACCATAGTCACAGCTCAGTTTCGTCTCCTTCAGTATCACAGCGTTGCCGATCGACTCTCACACCTTTTGAATCGTGACACCCGCTTGTCAGACGCCGTCTCACACCGACCAAACACATGAAGAAAGTTGGCTCCTTTTTCTTCTCCAAATTAAGAAAGGGCCTGTGTGGAATTTATGAATCTTTATTTACGTTAATGATTGTCCGTGCAGCAATCGGGTAAACACTGATACCAGGTTTTGAAATCATTGGAAAAATGGCACATCCCACCATTTTATTTTATTTTGGCACAAGTCATATCTGTTACATACGTACCTGCATACTGATACTGTATGAAACATTTTTCAAGGCCAGTAGGTGGGATGATGGCATTGTGTACAGAGACAACAGGACCCAGATGAAGCATAGCATCAATTATGCACACTGCTAATTTGATGTTTTTTGGAAAGTAGCACCAAAGTTTATTCATTTGTCGTACATTTACGATGGTAATAATAATTTGAAGAGGAAATATGTCTGTTCAGTAATACAGCTGCATATGCCTTTTCAGGGTTGTAATACATTCCTGGTACACTGATAAGATGTGCTGCCATGTATTTTGATGACGAGAACGCCAGAGGCAGCAGAGGTAAACAATATATGTAAATAAAACATATTAATCCAAGCACAACACGTTTATTTTCTTTAATTCACATAATTAGTTTTTGCAATGTCGCTAACCAGTTTTTATTAATTAGTTATCATGACATAACGAGCTTCACATAGTAACAATTGTGGTAGAACAATGAAAAAGTTGGTGACTTAATTGCAAGAAAACAAAGGATAAATGAGTAATTACACGTGTGGCCTCTTCAGCTGTCCATAGATAACACTCTTGAAAAAAGAAAGAAAAAAATTAGCAAAAGAAAACCGCCAACAAATGTGAATGAGCATCTGCTACGGCGAATACGGGCCTATTTAATGAACACTGATCAGGGTCCAGGAGCAATTAGCATACTCCGAGGGAGAGAGAGACGGAGGGCCTCACGAAGGAAAAGCAATTGCCAAGCCACACAGAAGGAGACGACACTCACCTGAGACCCAGCACAACACACGCTGGAGGAAATGCACAGTTCACACTCTCAGATGACAGGAAATGAGAAGCAGAGGAAGTTAGGGGATGAAACAAATAAAGCATATAGAGAGGCAGCGAGAGGGAGAACAGAAGGAGGAAACAAAGGGAGGAGAAAACGTCCCCAGATGGCGGGGCATACGGTGAGATGTGTTAGCAGACAAAGCTGGCAAGCTGATGTGACTCTGGGAGGAATAAAGGGACAGGAGCATGTGTGTGTGTGGGGGGGGGGGGGTCTTTGATCACCCCTCAGAGAGTCATATCTCACTTGAATGAAGATCTCCAGTAAAAAATTAAATCAGAGATAGTATCACAATGCCTAATGATGCATATAAACCATACCTTTTCTGTCACATTATGTATTCTGTTCATTGTTGTTGTAAAAGTTACTGACTTTTCTTCTTTGTGTTGTTTGTATTAGCCTGCAGAGGGCAATGAAACACTGCACTCTTTCTCACAGCGTGTTCAAGCTCAACGATTGGTTCTCACAGGAAAAACACTTCTCAGTGTGTGTTATGCTTTTCATATGTGTGGGCACATGGATGCAGTTGTGTCCGAGTATGCATGTGTTAACTTAAACATTCACGCTTGTGACTCAGTAGTTTCTTAAACCCTTTGAAATGCAACACAATGTAGAATGTCCTCGCTCTGTGGTATATGCTCGTCTCCCCCCATCCATCAAGCCCCTCTCTTGAACTCTCTGGGGTATGTTTACCGGCTCGGTCGGACCGACTGCTGCACTGTCAAAACAGAACCTCTCATCGATCCAACATTGATTGAGAGGCTGGCTAATTAATAATGCATTGAGTTGGGTCAACAGATCTGAGATGCTCCGGCTTGCCTGACTGGAAACGGATCACAGGACCTGAGTTGCAGTACATTTCATCACCATACCTCTTATTTCTTCAACACCTGAGTTCTATCAGTGTAGGTCAGGTGTGTGAGAACAGAGTCTATGAATGTCTACAAGTAACTTCCGGTTGGACAGCGAGCAAGCAGAGCTCAAAATAAGATGGACTATAGGATGAAGTATTCCTTTCTCAGGCAAATTGAGGCAATGATGAGCGTTTGGACCATGGAGGCGTACATGGCAACAGACAACTTGGAAAGCTATCAAGTCCTTTCAATTAACCAACCTTTCAGAACCTCACATGTAAGTGTATTTGGATCCGATGCATGTTACAGCAGGACAATGTCCTGATGCAGCAGTTATGATACAAATAACGGTTGTATCAGTTTGTAGTATTACTTCATGACAGTAAAGGGAACTTCGGCCTCGTGGTGAATGACGAGCCTTTTGTTTGAGAGAAACTATTGCTGTCTGACGATGTCAAAATGTACATATTCCAATTTCAGACCAACACACTGACTGAAATCTGATCCACAATCTCACTCCACAGCTGAATCTTCCCAGTCTCTTTGTCAGCATTTACCCATTTAAAAAAAAAAAAGCTTTTGGAACTGAGTGTACCCTCAACATGTCTTCAAAGTAATTGTTTTGTCTTTTCTGTGAATTGTCTGGCTTCTTCTCCAGACTGGTCCCTCTGACATCTCTCAGGTGTGTAACAGCTGTCTTTGTAATAGAAAAGTAGGACAAAGCTGAGACAAAAGGTCAAATGGTGTCGGAGTGTCCAGGAAGTGGTGTAACTGAAGTCAATTATTGATTATCTCTTGAACTATTGATATGGGTACACACACCCCAGACTGATTATGACCGTTTAAGTTAGTTTTAATGTGTCGTGTGGATCTCGTAAGTCCATGAATAGTTGCTTTCTTCTGGTTTGTGTATTTTTCTCTCCATGTTTTGTTCATTCTATTTAATATCACTTTACTTGATTAGATTTGATTTGACTTGACACTCCACACCAGATAGAGCACCATGCAAATTGGGTTATTAAGTATGTCCGAATGTCAAGTCTCTGCATGTCTAGCCTCGTCGAATCCATACTGCAAATGAGCCAAAGCATGATATACGTTGTGGAAATTCCCACTTAAAATGGACGACCTCTATCCTTTGCAGCGTGGATGCCATTGAGATTCAGAGGGGCTGTGCTTCCCCACTGATGTAAGTAAGGCTTATATATTTCGACAAACCCAGATGGTCTCACACCTGTCTCTGCTGATCATAAAAGGTTTTATTATCATGCGCTGTAATAAATTTGAGTCAACAATGCATTTTAAATCGTAATCTCAACGGTAAACAAGTCAAAAATGCGCCGTTATTTTTGCGGGTATCACTTGAGAGGCGGTCGATGACGCGAAAATTCCCAGTAGCATACCGATACAAGATACACTGCACATATGAGGCTTTAAGAGGCTTGCATTTCAAGATGTCTCCATACGCAGAAAATCCCGGCGCATGATGCCAAACGGAGCAGCTGCGAGCGTCACGCAAACCACGCAGCGACACTCAGGAATCATGAAGAAGAGCGTATGTGACAAACATGTTGGTTCCTGGGTGTGCTTGTGTGTTTCTGTTGAATTCATGAGACATCTGGCACCCCCGAACCCCCTGCCTTCTATCCCAACACATACACACACACACACACACACACACACACACACACACACAGCCAGACCTGAATAATGAGGTGTCATGTCTCCCTCACACTCTGGGACCCCCATTCATGCCTCATCCATTCACGTCATCTTCCAAATCCATCTCTTGCGCTGTAAGTCTCCAGTGTTACACGCTCTTTCTCCCCCTATCACATACACACACACACACACACCAACCCACACACAGTGTAAGGAGGGAGGTCAGGTCACGTTGCTGAAAGATGACTTCTATTGAGAATAATTACAGTTGAGGATTTGCCGCTCCCTGGTCTCTTCAGTATACACATCTCCTATTGGGCAGGCCGGCAGACACCCGGCCTACCAGCTGCCCCGTTTGTCTCAGGTGGTAAAGGCAATTATTATGATGAATGAAGATATTATTTATCATAGCTGATAATTTGACAGCAGAGCTGCGCCTCGACTGCTTCGCTACAAGGGCTGCTATTGTTGAGGTTCTCATAATTAATCTCCTCTGCATTTGTTTTGCCACTGAGGTGAAATGAGAGACATTTTACAACCATCTCCCCTGCTTGGTTATTCAGTTTACCATCGCTCCATCAAATGTTGATACGATGACACGGTGTTGTTTCAGTGCTGCTGCATCTACAGACAGCCGCCAGATAATTTCCCTACAAAATGAGCTCTCGACTGATTGGGATGAGTCCTCACATCGAGAAGATGCAAATACAAGACCGACATCCTTGGATTTATGTGTTGCCCACACAGTGGTTATGACAAATGTCATATTTAGCCCAGTTACACACGGTGTAGGTGAAACCTGAGCGCAGCATAACAATGAGTATCCCTTTCTCCCCCACTCCCCAATAAGGACCAGTGTTGCGGTGATACAGTCAACAATATTAAATTCAATTCAATTCAGTTTATTTGTATAGCCCATTCTCACAAATTACAAATTTGCCTCAGAGTGCTTTACAATCTGTACACATAGACATCCCTGTCCCAGAACCTCACATCGGATCAGGAAAAACTCCCAAACAACCCTTCACGGGGAAAAAAGGGAAGAAACCTTCAGGAGATCAACAGAGGAGGATCCCTCTCCAGGATGGACAGGTGCAATAGATGCCATGTGTACAGAAGGGTACGAATATGTATTTAATGTAATAGTGGTAGTAATAATCATCAGGGTGAGAGTGGCCCCAAACTATTTTAAGCCTCACTTAACTAAGCCACACAAAGTAAACAAAATAAAGTACAGGTATCTCACCTATTTCACTAACTGTAAAACAGGAGAAAATAAGGGAAACTAAAAAAGGGCTTCTCACCCCGACCACTACACAGGCATGGAGGTGAACAGTATTTGTGTTCATCATCTTCATAATGACGCTCTAAGTTATGACAGCCCCCTTTAGGGTAAGGAGAGCGACATTGTCTCGATTACAATACAAAACACTTTCTCAAAGTTTGTGGCCAAACAGATTCCCAAAAGGAGTTTGTTTCGACGTCCTACCATCATCATTACGACAGCTGCTACAGGCTCAACATAAAACTAGTGACGTTTTTATTTTGTGGCACTTGCTATAGAAACTCTATTTGGCTAAACAATTCTGACAAACTGCAGACTTAGCTGAATACATGTAATAAGGAGAATGTAAAGTATACAAGTACATTTCATATTCACACAGAGAATCTACCTCATTAAAGAAATACTTTGTCATCGAAAACAATGGCGCTAAAAGTGCTGGAGTCACCTGTCACAGCTACCTTCTTTGTTTAAATATGCACGCTTCCTAGCATCACAAAGGAAGCACAGACAATATATCAGAACTATGTCAACACTGCCTATCCCTCCACTCTCTCCACCTTGAGCTGCACATCCACCGAGCCCTCCACCCCCTCTCCACCCTCCCTGAACCCTCTCCTCAGACCACTCCCCCAGAGGACTCTGTGAGACTGACCAGCTGAGAGCAGGTCCTGATGGTCCAAGCCCACCAGCGGGTCCCCACCTGCAGACCCAGCCCAGCTGTCGTCCTCCAGCGCTTCTCGCTCACCCAGCCTCAGGGCTGGGGAAGTCCCAGCTGTGGAAGGAGCCGTCCCCTGGGGCCTGGTCCTCAAGAAAGTAGTCAACACTGGCCTCAACGAACACTCACCGACCCCCCAAGGTGTCCTCAGGATCTGGCTGAGTCACTGGTCTGGCCCACCTCCGGTATCGAGAGGCTGCAATCGCAGCCCCAGACCGCCTGGCCTTGAGCACCAAGGTGCCTCATGCCGCTGGAGCTCACCATCACCTGGACGAGCTCTGTCCATCAGGAGTCCACAAATGTCCACCTGCACCCCATGGTCACCGTGAGAGTCACATGTAGTGCATTCTAGCCATCCAGCCACCATCCTGCTGCTGAAAGCTGCGGTGGGTGTGCGGGTGGGCGTCCCTCCATCCTGACACTGACTCACTCACAGGCAGACCACCAGTTTGACATCAGAATGGATCACAGCTGGAACAACGGGTCAGTGATGTTCACCCCCCCTGGGGAACTGTGTCTCCTTCTTCCTCCTGTAATTGTTCTGTGACTTCAGTAACACACGGGAGTCATGCCATCACAGAAGTACTCTGATGACTGCAGTGGTGATGGGGTGGGTGGGGACGGGAGGAGGAGTACAGGGGAGTGGTGAGTGACTTTGTAGTGGGCGATGAGAACCCACTCATGCTGAACCAGGCCACCCCGAGAGAGAGTGTGGACGAGAGGAGGAGGAGGACTTCAGGAGACACCTCTGGTGTCCCTGGGTCTGACGTGGTGGAGAGGGAGGACATGTAGTACCTGCAAGCACCCTCAGCCGACTTGAACTGGAGACCACCGGACTCAACTGTGTACCGCTGGGGATGAGTCAACTCTTTTCCTGAGAACCTTCAACCTAGCAGCAAGATGCTGGAAGATGCTGCAGCAAGATGCTCGCCAGTTCTAGGCCAGGTGCTGTGCTGCCATTGCCTGCTGGGGGAGCCGCATCGGAGCAGCCGCCGTGACACCCTTAGTTAGGCTGGCTGGCTAGGCTGGGTCACTACCATCGGCTGAGCACCTGGAAGGTGTGGGAGAGGTGAGAGGAGACTGTGTCCAAAACTGCGTCCATTGACCACTGACCACCACCTCCTCACACCACAGAGGACAGAGGAGTGCCTTCTCCAGACGCTCACGCTCTGCCAAGGAGAGATACAGGAGAACATTCCATTTACGGCCGGCCTATGAGGCTCACAACAGTTTCTGCCAGATCTAACCCTTCTTATATTTGTGTTTTTTTTTTTTTTTCTTGTGTGTTGCTGCTACTGACTCGACAAATTTCCCCTTGGGGATTAATAAAGTATATATCTATCTATCTATCTATCTATCTATGAAGCCATTAGGAGATCTCAGGGGGTTCTTCCATCAAAGACGTGGGAAGTTTCTAATGGTCTTTTTCCAAAAATATTCCACAGTGTAATGGAGCGTGCAGGTGCGTGTGTGTGTGTGTGTGTGTGTGTGTGGGAATGTTTTACCGGTAAATTGGGGACATCAATCAGATTACAGTCACATTGAGGGAACTCGCCTTCCTTTTGGGGTCATGATGCATTTACCCGTAACGTAAATCATTGCATTTGAGGAGGAAGACTTGATTTAGGGTCAGTCGACACATTGTCCCTGAAAACCTGACTGTGTGTTTGTCTCTCGAGTCATCAACCAACAGCTCCGTGATCTGTGATCCTTTAACCCTTGTGTTGCCTTCGGGTCAATTTGACCCGATTCAATGTTTCACCCTCCTGTCGCCTTCGGGTCAATATGACCCGATTCAATGTTTAACCCTCCTGTTACCTTTATATTTACTAACATATTTTACCCTTGAGGTCAATTTGACCCCAGCTATTAAAATCTCCAGAAAATTATTACAATTAATATTGTTTTCCAAGTTTAAGTGTGAGGTACGTTATGTTTGTTTGTTGACTCCCGAAAGAACACCGACATTAAACATTGAATCGGGACAAATTGACCCGAAGGCGACAGGAGGGTTAAATATTGAATCGGGTCAAAATGACCCGAAGGCAACACAAGGGTTAAGAAGGCTATGGTGACAAGGATAACACACACACACACACACACACACACCATTCGTCCTGTAACCCCGGTTACCTGTGGGTTGTTTCTTGCTGATGACAGCTTTATAACTCTGCTGAGAGAGGCACATCTGTGTGTGTGTGTGTGTGTGTGTGTGTGTGTGTGTGTGTGTGTGTGTGTGTGTGTGCGCTCATTTGAGAGCATGTGTGCAGCTGTGTCTAAAATGAGAAGACAGCCAACATTAATGAGTGGAGTCTGATCTAATCAACTCATATTTCTTTCCCCCATTTGTTCGGCTTCTTATATTGTGGAAAAGACACAGAGTGAAGAAGAGAGATGCATAAAAGATGTTGAGGTTTGAGAGAAGGAGGTAGCGAGCCAGGTGGAGGAGGGTTTAGGGGGAGGAGGTTAATTTATTCAGCTGGTATGTAAATAGTGCAAACTATAATGCTATTAGCTGTGATTATATGAGGCAGCTATTTCAAGAGAGAATCTGCAGCCAGCTGCTTTTACAGATGTGAGAGGATAGAAGGGGGAGAGGAAAGGAGAGGAGAGGAGAGAAACTGATTGATTTAAAAGACCTATGCATGCAACCAGAGGATTTATTTAAGTCAGGCAAGCCACATATAGTGGGTATTAAAGTTATTCATGGTGTTCATGCTACTAAATGAAAACAGGCGCTCGCATCTCTTTTAAAAGAAGATGCCCCGTGGATAACCTGTGCTTGTTTGCTTCCCAGATAGTGTGTGGTTGTATATATTTGCATAACAGCGTCCCTGTAAAGTCCTGTATCCAGAATCTTCATGTATGTGTGTGTGTGTGTGTGTGTGTGTGTTTGTGCGTGTGTGCTGCAGCCCTCGCCACTTCTTCCTCGCCCTCTTACCCCCTCGGTTCCTGTGTTGAGGTATCCTCGGTCTCTGTATTGTGATGTTTTCATCTGTGTGTGATTGCTACAGTTCCCCTCAGCCAAAACACACAGCTCTCTGAAGGCACACACATTGCCAGCTTCAGCCACCCTCGGAGGAGCGTGGGTCAATAAAATATGAGCCGTGGCGTACACACAGCCGAACACACACACACACACACACATACGCGCGCAGAAGCCCGTCTTAGCCTGTGCGTTCACACTGCCGTGAACATGAAGACTAAGTGGAAGTTTGCACGCAAACATGGCGGCCACGGGAGTTACCTCAGGCCAGCTGCCCTGTCATCCAGCGAATCATGCGCACCATTGCTCTCCCCTCTCCACTGTCACCGAAACTCATTTGACGGCATCACATGTTTAATTAATGAGCACCGTTTGTCCTTTTATATCTCTCAAAACGTCCAACTCCCAACAAAAGAAGGAGAAAGAGGAAGATTGAGGAAGAGACACAATGTGAGAGAGCGAGAGAGAGAGAGAGAGAGAGAGAGAGAGAGAGAGAGGTTCCCACATGGCAATGCGTTGCGTGATGCCTTCGCGTGGGAACTGTTGTTGGTGCAGCAGGCTTGTTTGTTGGTGCATCGAGTGACAGCAACAAACTTCATGTGAAAGCCCTTCAAGCCGAAAGGCTTTAAGTGGGCATCTCAGCACCGCCGAGGAGCAGAGTGATGAGAGCGCACACGGCACGCTACAGTACATGCACGCTCATGTTGCAGCGGCTGACAAAGGATTGCAAATGAAGGTCAGTCCACCATCATCAAATGGGCTAAAGAGACAACGGAAAAAAATAAAAAAACACGATCATCTCGTGTGTGCCATTGGAGCCTAGGTGGATGGGATCACAGAGTGACGGGAAAAAAGAAAAAAACACGATCATCTCGTGTGTGCCATTGGAGCCTAGGTGGATGGGATCACAGAGTTTGATTGGTGCGATAACACAACAACAAAAAAGAGCCTTAAAACCAAATTATTTGTCCAAACTTGGATTTAGAAGCTCATGCTCAAAAGCGCTGGATGAAAGACTGAAGGGACGAGACAGAGAAATGCAAAGCGAGTGTAAGGTATCTCTTTGAAAAGCTGGTGAACTACACGTACTACACGTTCAATGTCTGATGAAGACGGTGTTTCTTGATTAAAGAACTATGCCAGAACTGGACTACAGAGAATGATCACCAGATGCCTCGAGCCCCTTCCTGTCGTCGCTCCCCCGGTTTATTGTCAGGATTGGAACTGCCTCTGATGTCCTTCATACCTTTCTAAGGAGCCCGCAGAGAGCTTCTAGAGGTTTCCTAGGCAATAATATCCCAACTCCCAGAACGACTCAAGGGCCACCAAGTTCAATTTCCTCTCAATTTACCAAATGCTCCACATGTGGGCTTCCACATGTGGGCTTCCATATATGGTCGCACAACCTCCTATTAGCCTGAGGAGACAGACGTGTGCTACCCCGATAGCCCTGATGAGTTCCCAATGGAGAGACAAGGTCATGGTCCTTCACTGGCTTCCCACATAATGTTCTTCTTTTTTCACCTGCCTCTGCCACTTGTGTGTCCTACTTACTTTGGTCGTCAGATGGTTTTAGCTGATAATCCACTTATACACGTATCCACAGTTATTCTACATAGCTGGTTGTCTTCCATACCATTCAATGTTCAATTCAGCTGTGCGTGGTTTACAATCTTTTTTTTTCTTCTAAAACTCTTTTTGTGACTGTTGATTTTTCACGTTACGTTACAACTGAGTTTTATTTCCATTTGTACTGAAGTAATTACCTTCGCATTGAAAATGTGGAAGGTAATGTTTTGATCGCCGTGTATTTGTATGCGTGCGTGCGTGTTATTCGCATAAGTCAAAAAGTATTAAACCGAATCGCATGGAATTTGATGGGATGATTGGTTATTATCCAGGGACCATTTGATTAGATTTTGGGATCGATCGGGTCAAAGGTCAAGGTCATGAAAAAGGTCAACATCTTCTTGAATCGCATGACATTTGGTGGGATGATTGGTTATTATCTGGCGACCATTTGATTCGATTTTGGGATCGATCGGGACAAAGGTCAGGGTCAAGGTCATGAAAAGGTCAACATCTTCTTTTTACCATAGCACGGTCAATTTATATCCAATTGGCATGCAACTAATGCCAAAATGTTCATAATTCAATGCCCGATCTTGTGATATGCAAAGGTATGCGCTCTACCGAGTGCCCGTTCTAGTTCAATGTGATTTCGTAGTGAAGTAAGTGAGCATGAGAGAGCTGCTGTTTGATTTTGTCTGAGTTAATTCAACAACATCTCATGTGCCTTTTGGTGGAATCTTGGGTATTTATTCATTATTTTACTGTCATCTACAATCGCAGATCATCATTTTTTTTCTGTGAACTTTGATGCAAGGAATCTACCGAGTTACTATTGCTTTTGATTACACTGTTCCAAGCCCACTAGAGGTTCATACAAGAATATTTAGATTTAGTAGTTGATCGATTAAGTGTTCAAATATAACCCCATATATTATATTTTACGATAAATAGTCGATAAATACAACAAACATGGAGCAGTAAAATCAAGGGGATTTAATTCATATTAAAGACAGAGTTGATATAGTTACATTGTGTATAACTGTACGAGTTAAAAACAAGCAGATGGTTGAATATGCCTTGTATATGTGTTTGTTGTCCTCTCACCCATCTTTGCAAAGTCGTTAAACCTGTGGACGAGGAACCATCGCCTTCAGAATCTCGATGTTAAGGAAGTTGTATCTGACTGTCAAGTTTACAGCACACATCCCGAAGGCAGCACATCCATATACGTTTGTTAATATATAAGTTTGTGAACTTGTGTGTATTTATAAGTTTCAACAAACTTGGGACTCTACGAACCACAGAAATGCTTTTGCCTTTTTCAAGTTTAAAGCTTGAAGTTAATTTATTGTAGTTTTATACTACTGCACCTTGGCATGACCTTTTCCTCGAGGACACTCAGCCTGTACATCCTGGGGGACAGACGATGGAAATCAGCCTTGTGGCTGTAATTGGGTGCATTTACATTTTCATTTAAAGTGTTCATCAATGTCCCTCTCGAACAAATACAAAACTTGAAGTTTGAACCTGTAACACTTCGGTTAAACTTTACTAATTAGTATTGACAATGAGAATTGGATTTATATTAATGAGTATGTTATCAATTTAGATCCAGACTAGTCAGGTATTTCATGGTCTGCCTGGGGGGACATCAAGCGTGGATTGACGTCGGCGGACCGTTATGCTCTGACACAAATTACGCCGGAGCCGCTGAGTACAGGGACAGTTATCTGGACCATGAATACAATGTCTGTCCATAACATTATTAATGCAACATGTTAGTGAAACTTTGATGAGTAGAGTAAGACTTGTCTTCCAGCATATGTTTTGTTTCTATCGACCGTGTGGAAACTGGTGTTGTGACAGCTTCATACTTCAACTTCATACGTTATCCTTCCATCGTCTTTCCCTTCTTACCCATTTGTCTCCTCCTGCACTTGTTTCTTTTGTTTCTTTAGGTCCTCCTCTCTTTCTTTCTCACTTCTCTGGGAATGTACAGGGGAGCTCATTAAAACCACTCTTTATCATTTAATGAAGCCATTGGATTAGAGGTGATGCACTGACCAGTAAAAGGGGAGACGTGTGTTAGGAGTAGCGAGGAAGGGGGAGGACATAGGCTGCTAGTACCACCAACGCTAATAAGTCGGTACAAAATGGGTAGGACATCTTTATTCAGTCCAGCTGCACCATGGAGACAAAAGTGTATTTTTTTACCAAGAGTACTCCAAAAACACAACAATACGATTGTAACGTATAATGTCATATCTCAAGTAGTCTAACCAGTAAGTTTGAATTGATATATTTTATATTTAGATAGAGTTTATAAGACACTTTGGTCTACTACTCCTTTACCTGAATCAACGAAACAAATCAGGTCCGTTTAACAATTAAACTTGACAACACATTTCCCCTTCTTTTTTTTTTACATGGTCGTTCATTGTCCACTGAAGGGTTGTAAGTCAGATCCTTACAGCTATAAAGTTAAAGAGATCAACAAGTCTCTCTTTGACTTGCCCTCCTATATAGGAGGAGAGGTAAAGAACATTCGTCTGATCTTATATTCACATTCAGACCACATAAGAAAAAAGTTTGGATATTCAGTTTGAAGAAGAGCTGGAGTGAAAGCGTTCCTACGGCCCCCCGATCCAATGAGGTGTTGGAGCAGTGAGGATGCAGGCTGTACGCTTGTATCCTTCTGACTCCGCCCAAGGAGACTGGGCTTGTGTAGCTATGGCTGTGTCAATATAGAGATATCTCAGACAGGCTCATTTCTCTCTGTGTTCTTCTATTGCTTTTTTCCCTATTTTTTTCTCTCTCTCTTTCTCTTCTTTCTCTTCCCATCTGTGTCAACACATTCTGTCGTATTGGTTATCTCACTGTCACTCAAATCTGTCACTCAACATTCTTCTTTGGTCCACTGTTTTTAGGCCGCCTCCCATCCTGACTGGTCCTTGTCTGCCTCGCTTGAAGCCGTCATGAAAGAACCCCTTTCTCTCTTTCTTGTGTGGTCTCTCTTTGCCTGGTCAATTCTTCTTTCTTTTTACTTTCTTCTTCTGTTTCTCCCTTTTTTTGAACAAAAGAAAGTCTGTGCTCAACAGGATCACGGAGCCCAAAGTTAAAGGTTCAGCTCAGGACTGAGTCCGGTCAGCCAGCCGGCGCCAGCAGGTGTCTGAGCCTCCTGGTACTGAAGATCAGGGAAACACTGAACATGGCAATCTGTCCATGAGTTAATAAACAAGCTGCAAATTAATTCAGTTTGGGAGAGAGCGATGTCGCAGAAGTTGCTGGTTTGAGATATACTGGATAAGAAAAAGTACTTCCATGAAATCATTTCAAGAAAGAGGAAAAAAAAGATTGTTTCAATAGTTTTGTAAATCCATACGGCCAGCCCATATGTCCCTTTTTTTTGTCACATCGGGCTGTTTTCTGATGCAGAAAATGTGGTGACATATTTTGACTTCCCTGATCTAAATTGTACATGACTTGTTCTTCTGTCTCACAAAATGTTTCAGTCTCATTGTTGAACTTCAAAAACACTTCTAATGATCTTTATCAAACCAACATTACCAGTGCCTATGTGTTATGTGGCCATGAAGAAGGCTGTATGATCTTTTGGAGGGCATCCTGTCCCGTTAATGGTTTAAACTGTGCGTTCCTCTCCCCTGTCTGCTTTTAAATCCATGGCACGTGTTCATCCTCTGACTGCACAAGACTGGCTTCATTTGGAACAGGCTAAGCCACATGTCCGTGAGATGTGATACAGACCATGCTCATTGACCACTGTTGATCCCCTAGCGGTTCGGCACGGTCACGGACTGCGGATTAATTGGACAGTTTAGCGTTAATCATCACAGTGGGAAATAAAGTTTTCCGCTAATATTCATTAAAATATGCGATCAGGACAGCAATTTAATTCAGTTTATTTTTATAGCCCATTTTCACAAATTAGAAATTTGTCTCAGAGTGCTTTACAATCTGTACACATAGACATCCCTGTCCCAAAACCTCACATCGGAGCAGGAAAAACTCCCAAACAACCCTTCACGGGGAAAAAAGGGAAAAAAACCTTCAAGAGAGCAGCATTCATTCAGATCGCCGATCTCTGATATTGTTTCAGTGGTAGCAACACAAACAGCTCACAAATGAAGGTTCCATACAGGTACATTATTATCATGCATTCAGGCTCTGTTCAGTGAAACTGAGTTTTGGGCGAAGGTAAATTATAATGTTATCTTGTGTTCAAAAGTAATCTCAGAAAATGTAGTTTTAATGAGACATTTTAATGAATTCAGTTGTTTGAAGGAGATGTTTTCACAGTAACATGAGCCGCTTACATCATTAAAACTACAAATGACAAGATTAGTTGGAAATGATGAAAATACAATCTTCTATTTGATCATTTTAATTTGTATGAAGAAATAAACTCTATACATTACTTTACAGAGTTAAAGGATGACTTCAGAGTCATTGAAAGGAGATTTGAGATGATGGCAAAAAAAAAACATCTAGACCAGCTGCTATAAATAAACAACTAGGGATCAATGTCAATCTCATCAATGTTCTACAATAAGTAAAAACATGATCAGGGAAGTCTAAAAGTCACATTTGCTTCATTTCTTCTTTTGTGCTGAGCCGAACCGGGACTCCGGTCATACGATCCAAACCGTGAGTTTTATGATCGGTTGCACCACTAATCCGTCTTCTTCTTATTCCTCTTAGAACATTCCACTTCCAGGTGCAGTAATATGTCGTCTTTACTGTTGTTACTGTGGCGCTGCATCAAAGCTCTTTGTGGCCTTATCACTGGGAACCAGAGCAGCGGCCTCTGGTTGTGAGTTGTCTGTTGCACTTTTGACAAACTTAGATAATTATATGGCGTGTGCTGCCAGGTGCGTGCAAGGTGCAATCATTCATCAGGAGACACCTGCAGCACAGCATCAACTCTGTTTCCATCACGCCTGTTCATAATTAACATTAAGCATCACTTCCTCCGCCGCTCCACTGTTTCGCACCAGCAGCTATCTGGAACACAGTGTCTTGTGGTAGAAATTAAATATACAACTAAGAAAGTATTCAAGAAAACATTCATTTATTTATTTGATTTAAAAACAGACGTACTGTTGTTTTTCTGATGTATGAGCTACACGCTCATTGCTAATCCAGAACTGTGTCTAAAAAGAATTTATAAAATATCATTTAAATGACTTTAGATACTCTCCTCTTTTATCTCACTTCCTTGTCCCTTCCTCTCTTCTCTCCCATTCTCCATCACTCCCTCCCCCCGTCTTCTCCTTCTCCCCTGCTCTTTCTTTCCACCTCCTTCCTTCCTCATCTTCCTCTTCCTTATTCTCTCCCTGAGTCTTTCTTCTCACGCTTCCCAGTTATTTCCCTCTCCCCCTGAGTCTTTCCCCTCGCTTAGTCTCTCTGTCTCTCTCTTACCCGGCTCTCTCTTCCTCTCTTGCCCCCCTTCGTCCCCCTCCCCCCACCCTATAGGGATAGAGACTCAGTAGAATTACCATCCTCTTGATCTATAATTACCACACACCTCTCTCTACCCCTGGCTCTCGTTCTCCTTGCACGCCACAGTCTCAGAGTGTAGACAGAATACATACATCATCATTTAAACATCTTACTTCCGATAACAGCCTTGTCCTGTTTGTGTGAACAAAGAAATATCAGAATCTTTGGAGATGTTCGACAGAGGAGATGGACATACACTGTATGACAAGTGCATGACAGCGTGACCTATATCGGATGAGCTATTCCAAATTCTGGAAAATATGATGTGTAACACCACGACGTCTCTTCACGTTGACCATCAGGTGCTCTCGATACAAACGATAGTTATAGAGCGGCAGCTGTAAGCAATTCATGTTCATAAACCGTCTGAAATGTATGTCTTGGTCAGTGTGTTTATTCTTTAATGCTTCTTATAAAATCCTGTATTCAGCTTTTGACCTCTCAAGTTGTGCTGAGCACACAGTATAGGTGTCTCTCTTTCACACAAATTGACATTGATGGTGTTGTAGCAGGAGTTATACAGTTTTAGGATAAGGGTTCACTTTTTTGCTACTTACTCAGTTTTGTCTTTTCTCGATTCCCGTGTTTTGCTGTCAGTGTTTTGGAATGGAGACAACAAACAAACAAATCAGTGTAGCTCAATCACTGTCGAGATACAATGCCCAGTGAAGGGGAACTGCATGGATTTAACACATACAAAATCTGTGAAAAGAGTATTGGGTCATACAAGTAAATACTATAAGTGGACGTAGTCACCGTGACATCACCCATTGGTTTGTGCACTTAAGTAATTTTTTTGTCCGTCAACATATTTTTATCTTTTTCTTTTTGCCTTAAGATCAACATACCTGAATCGTGTATTTCTTGCCAAATACACAATATGTCTGCAACAATGCAAAGATGATGTTGATATTGTGGTAGGAGTTTTGAATGTGATGGGATGTAAACAAAGAACAATGTCTGGGTAATGGGTTTGCAGATCAATACAATCTAAGTTATTGTTTGGCAATCGGGTTCCACAAAATAAATAAGGAAGAAAAAACAATTTGTTTCGGCGAGAAAAGAAAAACATTTCTTTTCTTTCTTTCTTTTTTTTTTTGGGGACTTACGGTTGATTTAATGTCCTCTCTTGCAGAAAAGAGTCCTCAAAAGATGAATGACTGCTCCAACTACAGGCAGGCGGATAATCAGGAAGAGCGAGCCATTGAGCCACTTGACACATTGATTAACTTGACTGCATTCACAGAGTGCTTTTATCCAAAACACTTTACAATCTACCTCTCATTCAGGTTTCCACACACCAAGTGCGTGAAGCTAAAGGGGATTGGGGAGCGGTTCTTTGACGTTTGGCCGGGTGTCAAACTACCAACCTGCTGAACCTACTCCGCACTATACATCGCAAACATTTTCAGAGGACGACACAAGCAAGTGGATGAGGACTCAGTCAGACATTCAGTTAGTCTCAAGTCCAGTGGACCGAGACGCGAAGAGTCTCAAAAGGACGCGTGATCTGGAGCTCTTTGACTGACCGGCGATTGGGGTTATTGAAAGACTGTATATATATAATAGTTTTTAATGTGATAATTGCAATGCAATCGAAAGGAAGTGGCCGATAGTATGGGTGGACAGGGGTCGTCTGACATAATGCAGCTGTAGCTAGTATAAAAAAATAAATCAGTCATTATTTTGTATGACAAAAATTAATATAGCCGCATGAAGCAGGGACCCAGTATATTTTGTACGACTCATCTTCGGTTGATTTTGGCTGCCAGTTTTTCAAATTAGCGTTTTGCAGTCAGTCAGTCAGTGTTTAACCACGCTGAAATTAATAAGGCAGTAGACGAGGCAGTGAGGGTAAACACAGTTTGTAACCTACACTTCTATTCTCCTCAACATCTATTATTCATCGGCCAGAATGATTCTTTCATGAGGCAAGCTAGTTGCACATAATTCATAATGCAGTGCTGTGGAAACTAGGACAAGGTGAGATACAGGCAGAGATGGGGGAGGAGAGGGAGGAGGATGAGAGGGCGCTGAGTAAGAAACGGGGTGACCAAAAGGATGAAGACCGATAGGGCGTCAGGATGAGGAGGTGAGAGAAAAGAAGAGGAGGAGAGGCAACAGGATTTGGGGTTCACAGAAATACAATTGAATGAGGGGGAACACGCTGCAGAGTTAGTTTGTGTAGACTGCAGGGAGGGAAACAGATGGGAATTGGGAGATTGAAGGCATGAAAGAGAGAGGAAGAGATGGAGAAGAAAGACCAAGGAGAGAGAGAGAGAGAGAGAGACAGGAAGAGAGATGAGGAGAGGAGAAAGAGGGTTTAAATTGTGATGCATCTCTATCAGGCAGTTGGGGGAGGAGTCTGCTGTAAAGACAGAAGTTTATCATTGGTCCTTTGTTTTCAAAGCAAGAGGAGAATACATGTGGTTCAAGCTGAACGCTGCAGTCTGTTAGGGAGATAAATGGCTTCCCAACAGATTTGTTTCTTTCCTCATCGAAGCTATAGCTTTAGGGAGAAATGTAAAGGCCATGAAAGCTCTGTCATCACTCGTAACTTGGTATCTGACTTTTCACGACATTCTCCTCAAAGCCATTGGTCCCCCATAACGTCAACGTCTATTTGATGTGAAACAGTTGACTCACACTGCCAACACCGGGGAGAAAGACGGGAGACGAGAGAAGAGGAATGAGCAGAGAGGCAGGTGAAATTCTCTGGTTGGAGGCAAAGGTTGGGACCGCTTCTCTTTGGTCTGCTGCTGTACGCGAAAAGATCAGAATTCAAACATCATTCAGCGGCTGTTTGAGAGAGAGAGAGAAAGAGAGAGAGAGAGAGGACAGACGGACAGACAACAAGAAAGAGAGAGAGAGAGATATCACAGAGAGAGTTCCCATATTCTCCCCTGTTATTGTAGCTCTGGGCCATGTAAACAGCAGAAAGTCACGACCCCCAAGTAGGGTGCATGGTCTGAATTCCAATTACTCTTTGACTGAGATTCAGTGCATTTGTGAGTCTGCGTGCGTTTGTGATGTGGTGTGTGTGTGTGTGGGGGGGGGGGGGGGTATGTGTGTGTGTGTGCGCGAGGAGGATGGCTGGGTGTTAGCGTATGGGGGGACAGTATTCCTCTGGGAGCTGAGGGCAGAAAAATATAATGCTGAATTGTGACAATGACACACAACCCTGGGAAACACGCAAACATACATACACACACACAGCAACCACCCTAGGAAGAAGTGCAACTGTAGGGCAGGACAAGGTGACTACAAATAGAGTTGGAACAAGGCTAAGCATCATCTTGGCACCTGCTTCCATTGCGTCATATCAGTATGCTGCAAAGACATAGTGCAAAAATAAGGTTACAAAAAATTAAAAAGCAGAGCAGGGCTGGTGGAGACGTCCTCAAATGTCTTATTTTCAAATGTGACACTCCACCTTGAAAAGAGCTCACAGGCTCAAACGAATATGGCAGCCACCATGCTGAGGTGTTGTTGAGCAACACAAAAGATGTGCTCTAAATACATATTTATCAGCAAAAACCCACCGGAGAAGTGATACAATTACTTAAAAGTGGACTCAAAAGTGTACATGTACTTACATAGTTTATATTTGTGTGTATCCTTTTGATGGGGAGTTTTGTCTAAAAATACAAGGTTCTACAGGAACAACGCACTACATTTAAAAAATTCAACCTAAGTAAATGAAAAAAATTCTTCAACAAAGTAATTTGTCATGTATGACATGATAGATAGAAATAAATCTTGACTTGATTCTTTGATAACAAACACAAGAGCACTAGTCATAGTCATGCATAGTCAGACTCATTACATCATGGTTTAGTTTTTCCTCATGAAGGTACATTCCATCATTTATTTTGTTTTCAGCTCACCAAAACCTGTTTAGTAGAGTCCATGGATTATAATCCCAAGAGCCCATTTCTGTGGTTTGCAAAGGCTTCTTGATTGATCCCGGTTCATGTTGCAGTTTTCTTCTCTCTCTTCATCCCTTCTTCATTTTATTTGCGTAAACGTGTATGCGTCTCTGAATGTGCTCATGCCCATTACCACACGCATGTAATATCCACAAATCTTCACCTTTCTGTTCCTAATCGTGTGTGTGTGTGTGTGTTTGTGTGTGTGTGTGTGTGGGGGGGGGGGGGGGGGCATTAAGGAGAGAGCAGTGTGATAGTCTCTCACATGACAGTGTAAGTAACATGAAATAGACCTCAAAGTAACCAGTCGGTCTGATGGCTTCTCTGAACGATAATGCAATTATTGCGTGGATAGAAAAAAGTGCTTCTAGGTAAATTATTATTTTTTTTATTAAAAAAAGAGAAAGATAGACATAAATATATATACTGTGAATATTATAGATTTTTTGCCAGAAAGGTTGCCTTGATATAAGTGAGGGTATCCACCATTGGGGCTGTTTGACTATCATGACTGTTTAGTCTATTTTACCAACAATAACACAAAATATGAAAACTGACATCCATAAACAGTTGATTTGATGTTGTTGTTGAAAAAGTCAACAGCTTCATCTCCGATAAAACCACAATACAGCTTCGGGCAGAGGGGGTCAGCATATGTCCTTAATGATTAGAACTGTCAACTAGAGGGACACCTAAGGCTGCAAGTACAACTCCAACCTTCACTTGATTTCACTTATGTCATTTTAGAAGTGCTGTTTTCGTCCATCGTTTACTTAAAACCCTCTGATTTGCACTCAGCTGAAACTTTAGAGGGTCCTCTGGCTCCACAGCATCCATTAGAAATCAATAGCAGGCGACTGCATTGCTGCAGAGATCAATAGTGGCTCTTAATGGAGGGTTTTGGTGAGCTCTTCTTTTCACTAAGTTGGGCTGTCGACCCTTTTGTTGTATTTTTGTAAATAAGGATCTAAAAAAATATATATATATGACGAAATATAATGATACGACCGGCATGAAAACAAATATAAAGTACATAGAAAATACAAAACACAGAAGTTTTGCTTTATTATGAAGAACCATTCATATATATATATATATATATTAGGGCTGTGAAACGATTACAATTTTTAATCGGATTAATCACAGGTTTCTGTGGATTAATCATGATTAATCACATATTTCCGATATTCTCGGTATATTTTGTGAGAACATAGAGATTTATGACAAAAGACGGATATATACATTTATACATTCTTCTATACAATGGTGCTGCAACTCAGCAGTTATTTAGCAGTTTTCTTCCATATGGAACATTAATACATCTTCATCCTAAACAGAATGTTTAACCCTCCTGTTACCTTTCGGGTCAATTTGACCCCATTCAATGTTTAATGTCGGTATTCTTTGGGGTCAATTTGACCCCAGGCTGTTTTTCACTGTGTCAAACATATAAGAAATATCAACTTTTTTATTTATTTTAAGGGCTATTTAGGTAGTCAACAAACAAACATAAAGTACCTCACACTTAAACTTGGGAAGCAATATTAATTCTAATAATTTTCTGGAGGTTTTAATTGCTGGGGTCAAATTGACCCCGAGGGTAAATTATGTTAGTAAATGTAAAGGTAACAGGAGGGTTAAACAGAACATGTTTCTCTTGTTTGTCAACCATTAACTCCACCATGATACTGTAGCGACCCTGTGATTGGCGGAGTAGAGGGGAGGCGGGGCTAACCTGTTGGGAAACGGGAAGTTAAGGGGTTGACGGAGAACTGTGGTTGTTGACGTTTGGAGCTGCGGAGCTGAGAGGAACACGCTGTCTGTGTTGGAGGATGCCCCAAATAAAGAAGGAGTAATAACGCCGTCCCGTCTCCGTGTCATCAGTCCATAACGTCTGAGACGTTACATTGGTGTCAGAAGTGATTTCGGACTAACAAGATTGATAAATCCGGTGGAGAGCTAACCTAGCGTGGAGAGAGCTAGCCGGTAGCCGACTGTTTGGCATGGATCGTGTCGTGGACGAAGGTAAAGAGAGAAGATAGAGACATGGAGGAGGAGGGAGCTTGCGGATGGTCAGAGGACATCGCCAGAGAGTTCACGGAGCTACAAGGGAGGCGAGGCATCGCCTGAGAGAGTCTGCAGCGAAGATGGCCAGAGACGCGGTTTGAGTCCCGCAGCAACTTTTCGCGCCGTTTCTCCGCGGAATGTAGCGATACCGGAAGAGGTTGCGCCAACACTCAGTTGCAACGCCGACGGTAAAACGCCGAAATACTCCGGTAAGGCGGCCTGGGAAGCCTTCCTTGCCCAATTTGAACTTCTATCACATGCTGGGCGATGGTCCACGGAGACTAAAGCACTGCAGCTGGCGTTGTGTCTCACGGACGATGCGCTGTCCTGCCTCCTACTGCTGAGCCCGGAGGACAGGCGGAGTTATCAAGCGCTGGTGGGGGCCCTGCAGAGGCGGTTTGGACAATGTTTACAGCCGGAGCTCCTGCGTAATGAGCTAAATAACCGCTGCAGAAAACCTGGGGAGCCGCTGCGGGTGTTAGCCAATGACAATGAATGCTTATCACGGAGGGCCTATGTACACATGCCCCCCGGGGTACAAAGCGAGCTGGCACGGGACCAGTTCATCAGAGCAATCTCTCCCACTGAGTTGCGGGTCCAAGTGCAACTACAACACCCACAGTCGTTGCAGTCGGCCTTGGAGATGGCCGTGAGAGAGAGAATGTGGGTGTAGCGGCTGAACGCGGTCAAAGAGAGGGTCCACCTGCCATACGGTCTGCAATGCCGAGTCACTCAGAGGGAGAGAGACCGGCATGGGTGACTGAACTGATTAGAGCTGTGTCTCTACAACCAGCACACCGACCACGCCCCGGCCCCAGGCTCTGCTGGGGGTGCGGTCAGCCAGGGCACTTAGCCAGGGAGTGCCCCAAGTCAAGCGGGTCTCAGGGAAACGGTTCAGGGCTCGCATAGAGGAGGATATGTGGACCCCGACCCCAACTCCAAACCCCCATCCTCAAGTCTCGACAGCAGGAGCCCAACAGTACACCCGGGGGCACCAGACTCCACGTCCCCCAGAAGCAGACGACGACTCAGAACTGGAGCCTGTTGTGGCAGTGGGACGTACTGGTAAGGGAGACTCGTGCTATGTCCCCATCATTGTGGAAGGAGTGCCCTGCTTGGCGCTATTGGACACAGGGTCAACGGTAACCCTGGTTAGACCAGACATGGTCCCAAGCTGGATTCGTTTCAACGACACCACTGTTCGACTGCGCACTGTCACCGGAGAGCTGGCACCCATGAAAGGCAGAGGTCTACTGACCATATCGGTGGGGGGAGTGACGGTCTGTCATCAGGTGTGGATAGCGGCCGCACAGGACCCATGTATTTTGGGTGTGGACATTTTGAGGGCCACAGGCTGCCAGTTAGACCTGCAACGATGCACAGTGAGTTTCAAGGAGGGCCTGCTATCGCGATGATCCCCAGTCTCACCCCCGCACTGCCTCCCTCCGGACCTCCCGCACCATCAGCGAGTACCGTAGAGACTGTAGACAGCAACCCAGGCCCCCTCACTGTCTCCCCTGGGGCAACCCTCGCTTCATCTGACCACACGATGAGCTTCACAACTACGCCCCCGTCCGGGTTGGTCCAGGTGGAGGTGGATGGGACGTTGATTGCGGTGAGGGAGGTGTGGAGCAAGAACTGTGGCGACCTACACCCTCAGCAGCAGGAGCAGTTGTGGCAGCTTCTGCTAGAGTTCCGAGGCAGTTTCGCAAAGAGTGAAGATGAGGTCGGTCATTACATGTCATTTAGCAGACGCTTTTATCCAAAGCGACTTACAATAAGTGCATTTCAACCTAGAGTACAAACTAAGAACAAGAATACAGGAAGTAACATTTCCTCAACATAGTCGAACTACAAAAGTACCATAAGTAAGTGCTATCTAAGTGCCACTGAAGTGCTAATCTGTGTTTTAATCCAGATATAGTCGGAAAAGGTGTGTTTTCAGTCTCCGACGGAAGATGTAGAGACTTTCTGCTGTCCTGATGTCAGTGGGGAGCTCGTTCCACCACTGAGGAGCCAGGACAGCAAACAGTCTGGATTTCGAGTGATTAGCTCGAGGTGCAGTAGTCACAAGTCGATTGGCTGTTGCAGAGCGGAGCGAACGTGCGGGACGCGTGTGACCATATCCCGGATGTAGACGGGGCCCAGGCCGGCTAGAGCACGGTGAGCCAGGACCAGTGTTTTGAAGCGGATGCGAGCAGCCACCGGTAACCAGTGGAGAGAGCGGAGGAGCGGAGTGGTGTGGGTGAATGGGAGGCTGAAGACCAGTCGAGCTGCTGCATTCTGGATGAGCTGCAGGGGTCGGATGGCCTTAGCAGGTAGACCAGCCAGGAGGGAGCAGTAGTCGAGGCGTGAAATGACCAGAGCCTGGATCAGAACCTGCGCCGCCTTCTGAGTAAGAGGACGTATTCTCCTGATGTTGTGCAGCATGTACCTACAGGAGCAGCGTCGCAGCGATGTTGGCCGTCAGGAGAGTTGACTGTCGAGTGTCACCCCGAGGTTCCTGGCAGTCGGGTAGGGCCAACACAGAGCTGTTGAAGGTGATAGTCAGGTCGTGGGTGGGGAGCCTTTCCTGGAAGGAATAGTAGCTCAGTCTTGTCAGGGTTGATCTTCAGGTGGTGAGCAGACATCCACTGAGAGATGTCAGTCAGACAGGCAGAGATTCGTGCCGCCACCTGTGTTTCGGACGGTGGAACGAGAAGATCAGTTGGGTGTCATCAGCATAGCTATGGTAGGAGAAGCCATGCGAACGAATGACAGAGCCGAGAGAATTTGTGTACAGAGAGAAGAGGAGGGACCCAGGACGGAGCCTTGAGGAACCCCAGTAGTGAGAGGACAAGGATCAGACACAGATCCTCTCCAAGTTACCCGGTAGGTGGTCTTTAAGGTAGGAAGAGAAAGAGCGAGTGCAGTGCCTGAGATCCCCAGGTCCTGAAGAGAAGAGATCAGGATCTGGTGGTTCACGTGTCAAATGCTGCAGAAAGGACGAGGAGGGTAAGGACAGAGAGAGAGGCTGCGCTAGCAGTGTGAAGCAGCGCAGAGACAGCAAGGAGGGCCGGCCCTGTCGAGTGGCCGGCCTTGAATCCAGACTGGTGAGGGTCAAGAAGGTTGTTACTGTGGAGATAGGAGGACACTTGGCTCAAGATAGCTCGCTCCAGAGTTTTGGAGAGAAAAGGAAGAAGAGAGACCGGTCTGTAGTTGCTGACTTCAGACGGGTCGAGCGTGGGTTTCTTCAGGAGAGGGTTGACTCTCGTCAAACTCATCTAGTGCAGCATGAGATTGACACAGGGGACGCACGTCCTATCAAGTGCCGCCCACGCCGCCTCCCGCTGGCCCGTCAACAGGCATGTGACGAAGCGGTCGAGAGCATGCTGCAGGCGGGTGTCATCGAGCCTTCCGACAGCCCCTGGGCAGCAGCCGTTGTCATGGTTCCAAAAAAGATACGTGGCTGGCGACTCTGCGCTGACTACAGGCCTGTAAATGGGGTAACCAGGAAAGATTCATACCCACTGCCCCGCATTGATGAGTCTTTGGACCTGGTCTCTGGGTCCTCCTGGTTCTCTTCTTTGGACCTCCGCAGTGGATACTACCAGGTGCCTCTCGCTCCGGAGGCCCGGCCAAAGACTGCGTTTTGCACCGGACGGGGACTGTGGCAGTTCAAGGTCCTCAGTTTTGGACTGTGTAACGCTCCTGCCACCTTCGTCAGGTTGATGGACAAGGTATTGGAAGGAATTCCACGTCAACAGTGCCTGGTTTACCTGGACGACATCCTGGTTCACGGTAACTCGTTCGAGCTAGCCCTGGCGTCATTGCGGTTGGTGCTGGAAAAAATCAGAGCGGCAGGCCTAAAGCTACACCCAGAAAAGTGCCACTTCATGCAGAGAGAGGTTTCCTTCTTGGGACATCGGATAGGTGGGGAGGGCATTGGCACAATGCAGGAGAAGGTGCAGGCAGTCGCCGACTGGCCCACCCCCACCAACCAAAAACAGTTGAAGAGTTTTTTGGGCCTGGCCTCGTACTACAGGAGGTTTGTACGAGGGTTTGCGTGTACTGCTGCGCCCCTGTTTCAATTGTTGCAGAAGGACAGCAACTTTGCCTGGACAGAGCAGTGCCAAACGGCGTTCAGCAGGCTTCGGCAAGCCCTGATTGAGGCGCCGGTGCTAGCCCCAGCCGACCCTAGCCTACCTTTCACGCTGGACACGGACGCTAGCGGATCAGGCGTCGGGGGAGTACTTTCTCAGGCAAGACCCGAAGGAGAGAGAGTGGTGGGGTACTTCAGCCGGGCGTTCAGCAAGGCTGAGCGGTGCTACTGCGTTACCCGCAGAGAGCTCTTGGCAGTGGTGTTGTCAATCAGGCACTTCAAGTACTATCTGTGTGGCCAGACATTCACTGTGAGGACGGACCACTCTGCTCTGCAGTGGCTCATGACCTTCAAGGAGCCGGAGGGGCAGGTGGCCAGGTGGTTGGAGCAGCTGCAGGCTTTTGACTTCATCGTGGAGCACCGGGCTGGGTCGCGCCACATGAATGCCGACGCGCTCTCCCGAAGGCCATGTGCCGCAGGCGAGTGCCGCTACTGCGAGCGGAGAGAGACTCGTGAGAAGGAACTGCGTGAAGAGGAAGGAGACTGTGCTGCAGTTCGTCGGTTGGAGGAGTTTGTATGCCGAGAGCTGCAGACGGTGGACTTGGCAGAGTGGAAACAACACCAAGAACAGGATGCAGACCTACAGCCGGCACTACGGTGGTTGGAGGCACAGCAGAGGCCACCGTGGGAAGAGGTGGCCGTGTTCTCCAAAGCAACCAAAGGTCTGTGGTCTCAGTTCGGGTCTCTGCGCCTGGCTCAGGGCGTGCTGCAGCGGGCATGGAAAGAGCCAGCAACGGGAGAGGAAAAGTGGCAGATGGTGGTCCCCAAGGACTTACGGGATGCGGTGCTTGAAGCCATGCATGGAGCTGCAGGTTCTGGACATTTTGGGGTTTCTAAAACTCTGCGGCGTCTCCGGAAGGGCTTCTACTGGGGCCAGTGCAGGAGGGACGTGGAAGACTTTTGCCGCCGTTGTGACCCCTGTATGGCACGGAAAGGTCCCCCAGGTCGCTCTCACGCTCCACTGCAGCAGTTTCCAGTTGGGGCACCGATGGAAAGGGTGGCCGTGGATGTGGTGGGTCCGCTGCCGTGCTCAGATGGAGGAAATCGGTATGTTCTCACCGCCATAGACTACTTCACAAAATGGCCAGAGGCGTATGCTATCCCAGACCAGGAGGCAGAGACGGTCGTAGAAGCCCTGGTTGGAGGCATGTTCAGCCGGTTCGAGTACCGGAGACTATACACAGTGACCAAGGGAGGAACTTTGAGTCGCGGGTGTTGGCTGCCATGTGCGAACGATTGGGCATGCACAAGACACGCACCTCCCCTGCGTCCTCAGAGTGACGGGTTGGTGGAAAGATTCCATCGCACCATGGGCCAGCAGCTTGCCATCCTCACCGCAACACCAGCGCGATTGGGACAAGCATTTGCCTTTGGTGCTCATGGCATGTCGCTCTGCAGTTCAAGAGACCTCATCCTGTACACCTGCGCTGCTCATGCTGGGAGAGAACTCCGCACCCCAGCAGAATTGGCTTTGGACGGCCCCCTGATTCCCCAGACGCCCCAGGGCCTGAGTACGCCAGGAGACTGCAGGACCGCCTTGAAGTGGCCCATGCTTTTGCTCGAAAACAGCAACTGAGTGCAGGTGTGAGACAAAACGCAACCACGACGTGAGAGAAAAAGGCAGGCACTTTCAGGCTGGAGAACTGGTTTGGGTCTACAACCCGTGCGCAAGAAGGGCCGGTGCCCAAATCTCGACAGTCAATGGGTCGGTCCATGCAGTGTGTTGGAGAGGGTGGGAGAGGTCGTTTACAGGCTATAGCTACCTCCTAAGGGAAGGAGAGTGGTGCTTCATAGGGACCGACTCGCCTGTACAGAGGGGTTGCTTCGCCAATGGCATCAGTGGCACGGGAACCCTCCTCAGCATCCCTCCTGCTCACTCCCTGGCCAGCTCTCCGGGTTTGACGGCCCCCTCCGACCCCACTGGTCCAGTCGACACAGCCCCACAAGCGGCTCAGCCGCGAAGACAGAGAAGGCCCCCGGGCCGGTTCAGAGACTTTGTGGTTTCTTAGGGGAGGAGAAATAAGTTAAAGTGAGACCGTAGGTTCCAGAAAGGGCAAGAATGCGCCCTGGTCTCACTGGAAGTGATGGTAGTCCACCCTGATCTTCTTTAAAGAAAAGGAAAAAATAAGGAAAAGTTGTTATTGTTTTCCCATTATTTTGGGCATGTATTGTTACTAATGTTGTTCCTGCTGTTGCTTATTCAATTCAATTCAATTCAATTCAGTTTATTTGTATAGCCCAATTTCACAAATTACAAATTTGTCTCGGAGTGCTTTACAATCTGTACACATAGACATCCCTGCCCCAAAACCTCACATCGGACCAGGAAAAACTCCCAAATAACCCTTCAGGGGGAAAAAAAGGGAAGAAACCTGGAGGAGAGCAACAGAGGAGGATCCCTCTCCAGGATGGACAGATGCAATAGATGTAATGTGTACAGAAGGACAGATTTAGAGTTAAAATACATTCAATGAATATGACAGAGTGTATGAATAGTTCATAGTAGGCATATTCCACGATGGAGACCTCCACGATCCATCAGGCAGATGGCGGTGGGGAGGAGGAGTGGGCGGAGTCTCAACAGTGGGCGGAGTCTCAACAGGACAGTGGCGTAGTCATGAGCAGGAATTCCACGACCCAGACGATCCATCAGGCAGATAGGATCTATGCCGTCTCATAGGGTCCGATGACCCCATGAGACGTGAAGTCAAAAGGACTCCGGCGAGAAAGCAGAGTTAGTAACATGTGATTGAGAGATGAACATTCATCCTTAAGGAGAAAAAAAAAGAGGAGATAGGTACTCAGTGCATCCTAAAACGTCCCCGCAGCTATAAGCCTATAGCAGCATATCAAGGGGCTGGACCAGGGCAAACCTGATTCAGCCCTAACTATAAGCTCTGTCAAAGAGGAAGGTCTTAAGTCTACTCTTAAACGAGGTGACTGTGTCTGCCTCCCGGACTGAAATTGGAAGCTGGTTCCATTTAGAGGAGCTTGATAACTAAAGGCTCTGGCTCCCATTCTACTTTTTAAGACTCTAGGAACTACAAGTAGTCCCGCATTTAGTGAGCGTAGCTCTCTAGTGGGGCAATATGGTACTACAAGCTCCTTAAGATATGATGGAGCATCACCAATCAAGGCTTTGTAGGTTAAGAGAAGAATTTTAAAAGTGATTCTTGATTTTACTGGGAGCCAGTGCAGAGCAGCTAGTGCAGGAGTGATGTGATCTCTTTTCTTAGTTTTAGTGAGAACACGAGCTGCAGCATTCTGGATCAACTGGAGGGACCTAAGAGATTTATTAGAGCAGCCTGATAATAAGGAGTTGCAGTAATCCAGTCTCAAGTAACGAACGCGTGAACCAATTTTCTGCATCTTTTGAGACAAGATGTGCCTGATTTTTTGAAATATTACGTAGATGAAAGAATGCAGTCCTTGAGATTTGCTTTACGTGGGAGTTAAAGGACAAGTCGATCAAAGATAACGCCAAGATTCTTTACAGTGGTGTTGGATGCCAGGGCAATGCCGTCTACAGAATCCACATCACCAGATAATTGATCTCTGAGGTGCTCAGGGCCGATTAAAATTACTTCGGTTTTGTCTGAGTTTAACATCAAGAAGTTGCAGGTCATCCATGTTTTTATGTCTTTAAGACATGCTTGAATTTTACAGAGTTGGTTGCTCTCCTCTGGTTTTATCGATAGATATAGTTGAGTATCATCTGCATAACAATGAAAGTTTATGGAGTGTTTCCTGATAATATTGCCCAAAGGAAGCATGTATAAGGTAAATAAAATTGGTCCAAGCACAGAACCTTGTGGAACTCCGTGATTAACGTTGGTGGTTATCGAGGCGTCATCGTTTACAAATACAAACTGAGATCGATCTGATAAATAGGATTTAAACCAAATTAGTGCCGTGCCTGAAATGCCAATCGACTGCTCCAGTCTACGTAACAGGATGTCATGGTCAATGGTGTCGAATGCAGCACTAAGGTCTAACAAGACCAGGACAGAGAGGAGTCCTTTATCTGCTGCCATTAAGAGGTCATTTGTAATTTTCACCAGTGCCGTCTCGGTGCTGTGGTGTTTTCTAAATCCTGATTGAAATTTCTCAAATAAACTATTATGATGTAGAAAGTCGCACAACTGATTTGCAACCACTTTCTCAAGGATCTTGGAGAGGAAGGAAGGTTAGAGATCGGTCTGTAGTTAGCCAACACCTCTGGATCCAGAGTGGGCTTCTTCAGGAGAGGTTTAATAACAGCCACCTTGAAGGGTGTGGTCGTAGCCTGTTAGCAGAGACACATTGATAATATCTAATAGAGAGCCGCCAATTAAAGGCAACACGTCTTTAAGCAGCCTCGTCGGGATGGGGTCCAAGAGACAGGTAGACGGGTTAGAAGTAGAAACCGTTGAAGATAATTGGTCACGGTTGATGGGAGAAAAGGCCTCCAAATATACACCAGGGCATACAGCGGTTTCCAAGGCCATTCCACTTGAGGACAGATTGGCACTGGTTATGGGCAAGAGAATATTAATCTTGTCCCTAATAGTTAAAATCTTTTCATTAAAGAAGTTCATAAAGTCATTACCACTAAGGTTTATAGGAATGCTCGGCTCCACAGAGCTGTGACTCTCTGTCAGCCTGGCTACAGTGCTGAAGAGAAACCTGGGGTTGTTTTATTTTTCTATTACTGATGAGTAATAGGCTGCTCTGGCATTACGGAGGGCCTTCTTATATGTTTTAAGACTATCTCGCCAAACTAAGCGGGATTCTTCGAGATTAGTTGAACGCCATATGCGTTCAAGCTTTCGTGACGTTTGCTTTAGTTTGCGGGTCTGAGGGTTATACCAGGGAGCAAACCTCCTCTTCCTCACTGTCTTCTTCTTCAGAGGGGCTATCGAGTCCAGTGTCATTCTCAGAGAGCCTCTGGCACTGTCAACAAGATGATCAATCTGGGACGGACTAAAGTTAGACCAGGAGTATGTTGTTCCTCCTGTTACTAATGTTCCTGCTGTTGCTTATGTTGTTCCTCCTGTTACTAATGTTGTTCCTGCTGTTGTCAATGGTGTTCCTTGGGGGCAAGGAACTTTGTAAGGGGAGGGTAATGTAGCGACCCTGTGATTGGCGGAGTAGAGGGGAGGCGGGGCTAACCTGTTGGGAAACGGGAAGTTAAGGGGTTGACGGAGAACTGTGGTTGTTGACGCTTGGAGCTGCGGAGCTGAGAGGAACACGCTGTCTGTGTTGGAGGATGCCCCAAATAAAGAAGGAGTAATAACGCCGTCCCGTCTCCGTGTCATCAGTTCATAACGTCTGAGACGTTACAATACAATCTAAAGGCCTCTAGTCTTCCTCTAGCAGCTGCTGAGGCAAACTGACTGTGTGGGTTTTCTTCATGAACTGGGCCGTGATGAAAGGGACGGCGGGGACACCGCTGCAAAGCTGAAACCTCACCGGCCCGGACAGGTGGACAGATTGACAAGTGACTTTTTTTTTGCTCGGTCCCGATGCGCGCGCACGGAGCTATGTGGCGAGCGAGACGGAGATCGATAAGTGTTAACGCAACGCGTAATAAAAGAACAAAGACGTGCTATAGAGAACATGTCAGGGGGCGGGCCAATCTCTTTAATGTCATGCGATCTACCAAGACTACGCCGCGATCGACTGGCAGGTCGCGATCGACGTGTTGAGACCCCTGATCTACAGGAAGTAAAAGTCGTAACAAGGTTTCCGGAGGTGAACCTGCGGAAGGATCATTACCGATGAACAGACCGTCTGCATGAGAGCGGACATAGTTCCGATTGAAGTGGTGTATTGGAAGCTCATTTTGCAAGTGACTTTTTTTTCGTCCCCATGTTAACGCGACACTAGAGACAGAATGACATGCTGCTGGAGAGACGACCAACAACAGACGGATTGGAAGCTCATTCTGCGCATGCGTTAAATGCGTTTAAAAAAAAAACGAAGTTAAACCTGTAATTGAATTAACTGAGTTAACGCGTATTATTTTTCACAGCACTAATATATATATATATATATATATATATATATATATCTTACATTTTATGTAAGAATCACCTGCAGTGATAACCCTATTATAACTAGGACTTCTGATATTGTCTTTTAAATGCAGTTTTCTTGTTCTGGGAAGTCGTACACTTTTCTCCTGTCTCCTCATTGGGCCTTTTCCCATTTTACCAGTTTGTACTCGCTTGTTGGGGTAAGGTATCACAGTGCATTGTCATGTGTCTATCCGGTCATTTTACAAAATAAAACATATTTCAGACAGTAATATTTAATCAAATATTTTTGTCATCCATTATTTCTGTGCAGCCCGGTACAAAAGCAGGTGGTTGGGGACCACTGCTATAGAAGACTGGACACACTTTACATTGAAACAATCACATTATATGGAAGATTAAAGGAAAGTTAAACCTTTAGTTTGGCAACCTTTAGCCTCTGATCTAGAAAAAAACATTTGCAGTCTAGGGTGAGATATGAGATGAGGTATAAGTAGGTTAGAAGTCATGTGTTTCTCATTGATGAGAACATTTTGAGGAATATATAGAAGTAATAATATTGTGATTATTTTTCATTATTAATATTGCCATTCTTATTTCTGTTTTTATTGATTCATTCATCAATATAGTTGCTTGTCTGGAAAAGAAGTATGGCAAAAACGTTGCGTTATCGTGGATAATACTGCTTCTCAATAACAAATAAAACAAACATTGGAAACAACATGTGTGCAGAGGATAGAGTAATAAGTCAGTTGAATATTCAGTCCATGAAAATGGTCATGTAAATTAGGGAATTCTCATTGTCTGAGATACACACAGTTATAACCCTTATTTGCAGTATAGTGTGTTTTATATTACACCTTCTATTCTCACAACAAATGCTCTGGAAGAGTTAGTCCCAGTAATTGCATGAGCTTTAAAAACGAGTTGGCTGCCATCCAAACTCGGCTGCAGGGTCTTACCCCAGCAGCGCATGTCTTGCACTTAATAGACAGTGAGGAAACAGCGTTAATGTAATTCGGTATGTAAAAAGGGGTTGGGGTGGTTAATCCAGAAACCTCAACCAGTTTAATTCACACAGAGTTGCCGTTAGATCAGTTCATTTGAACTTGGAAAGGAGAAAGAGTTGCTGGTAAACACAACAGCTCTTGCTGGGCTTCAACTTTTTGGTGTTTTAGTTTGAAAATCTCCATTAACCCAGCACTGCAAACACTATAATTTTTACTTCATATTAGTGATCACTCTAAACTGAGATGGATAGACCTAGCTCAATTATGTATTTGACAAAGCATCACACACACAGTGTAAATAGACACCAAAGACGTGTTTTGTGTTTGATCTGTTCAGCATCCACCAAACCGAGGACGATAGGAAACGCACGCTAATGACTATCTAAACAATGCACGACAACTTTGAATGGATCAGCTGGTGTTGTAGTAAAACAGATTTGACAGACAAAGCTATCTAAATGTATAAACAACGATACTGATTCATTTACTTCCTCATATCGATGGACATGTGTTCTGAACAATCACATCACTCTCGCCTCGTGCCTTCAGCGACGCTCTAGAGTTCATCCGCCAGATGGAGTCTCCACTCGATGCATTATCTGCTCCGTTTCTCCGTATTTTTGTTTTATCTTTCTCTCTTTTTCCATTGTTTTCCTTCTCCCTGATCCCTGTGTAAAAGTAGGTTGACATTCCCTCAGAGGAAACTTCACGTAGCATTTCAGATGATGACTCAGTCATCAGAAAAGCCTCTTTGCTGTGTGTCTCAGTGAAGCGTGTGCAGAATGAACGTGTCCCTGTGGTAATATGTGTGTGTGTGTGTCTAAGCAGACTAATCCCTAATCTTTATTAGTCGTTTCCTGTATCAGGGTGGATGCAATGTTATAGCAGGTGTGTAGTTGTGTAGTTGTGTGTGTGTGTGACTCTTGGCTCTTTGTTGATATCGGGGTCAACTGACATCACACTTCCTGCACAGCAGTGTTCCCCGTCTGGCACTGTTTGTTTTACTTGCTTGTGTGTGTGTGTGTGTGTGTGTGTGTGTGTGTGTGTGTGTGTGTGTGTGTGTGTGTGTGTGTGTGTGTGTGTGTATGTGAGCCCTCACCCTTTTTCTGCCTCTCTCCAAATTTCTTGTATCACTTTTAACTATATGTTTCATTAATTTCTTCATTTCACCATGTATCTCCTCTTCTTCCTCTTCCCCCCTTTTTGCTTCTTTTTTTAGCTCTTAATCTCAATTAATCAAAACCATTAACCCCCATTCTTCTTCCCATAATCTTGCTCTTGACATCTCTCATGTTAAATGTCTCCTTCTCTCCCTCTGCCTGACACTCTTTCTCTTTCCCTCTCCTCCCTTTAGGAATGGAGGGATTATGGAGATGAGACTGTGTATTTCTTTCGGGACATGGCCTGTGTCGGATCTTCTGGTACAAAAAAAGAAAAAGGTCTCAATGCCCTCAACTGGAGGGAACTGCATCGCCAGGCTGTCAGACACGTGCAAACAGACCAACCTATTTATGCGGACGCCACAATCCATGCACATATACGCATGTATAGATATGTGCACCAAGAAAAGCATGCACTGACCTCATTTACATAATCACGAGAGGGACATAGCTTTCATATTGGCGCAACTGTGGAGGTGACAACCACCACGGGGGGATTAGACCACAGGAGGGGCTTCTCTATGTTTTTCTTTCTATTTCTTCCTGTATTTAGTCCTTTGAAGGTTCAGTTCCCCTCTCCTCGTGTTTGTTGGTGTACCGGCTGCTCGAGAGGAAGAGGACTTGTACAGGAGGTGCAGCAGGATTATGAAGGATCCTCACCACCCCAACAACAGACTGTTTCAGAAGAACAGAGTTGTGACTCCGACTCACCAGGACCCCACATAGACCCACACAACTGCCCACACACACACACACCTGTAAATATTGTGTTGTTTTTATTGTAAAGACAAATAAAACATCTTGAATCTTGAATCTTGAAGAGAGGGGAGCAAACAGACCGGGAAGTTCAATATAGTGTGACATATGACTAATAAGTGGACTGATGTCATGCTGTGTTTTATATTCCAATACAATGTTTGATCTACCTGTGTATGTATTACATGTGTCTGGATAATTAATGGGGATACATGTACACATGAATGCATAACCTTTTGTGATTAGGCATGGGCCATGAAACATGAAGTGGTTCCAGCTTCCAGAAAAAAATTCAATAGACAGAGAAATTAAAATGAATGTGTTAACCTTAGTGGTCGTGATTCATACCGGAAGTGCAATTGTCTACTCTGCTTCATTGTCATATTTCTCATTCATTTGTGTGCAATTGTAACTGCTAAGAAACACAAACAATTTCCAGTGAATTATGCAAATGAGAAAACATGGAACCTCACCCTAAAAAAAAAAGCTAAAGGTGTTAAAACACAGGATAAACTGCATTTAAATACCAGCTGTGTAACTGTTAGTGGCTGGTAGCGGGTTTCACAGTGGGAAAAGTCAGAAGGTTTATCTGACATGTCTAAAGTAAAGAGACTAAGCGCTTTTGACAAAAAACTATGGTTGTCATAGATCAACCGGTCATATTGTAAAGCCCTTCTGAGAAAGACCTTGACTGCAGCTTACAAGATCATATCAACTGTCATGTCACCAAGGCTTCAATATCCGATCATCTGATCATCACTACTAGTCTGGTGAAAACTGATAAAAGATTGTTGAGGTATAATGTCTGAATATTCTAGACTTCTGTGTTTAATAATGTTTTAATTAAAGCTGCTTTGGATAGTAGTTCCTGTTGTACTGACAATAAGTCTGATAATGATGATTATGAGACACGTCTGAAGAAATAAATAAGTCTTTGTATATGATTTCTAATCATATTTATTGACAGCAATCCTTGATGAAAAGTGGTGCTCAGCTTAAATCAGATAGAATGATGACCTCTAGCTTCAAAGCATTTGACCAGATCACCTTTCAAATCGATTACGAACAACAAGCCAATTCGGATTTAGACAATAATGATGACGTATTGCTTATGACAACATTGGTTTTCATGGCTTAGAATATTAATTGATGGCCCCTCAATACATAGACGATTGGTTTCTGCATCATCGACATGTTTTATGATCGCATGCTATATTTGTTATACTGTACCAGCCACCAGGTCCATAAACTTTCATTGTCATGCAGATGATACTCAATTATATCTATCGAATAAACCAGCAGAGACCAACTAGCTCGCTAAACTTCAAGCATGTCTTAAAGACATACAAACATTGATGACCTGCAACTTCCTGATGTGAAACTCAACATTATCTTTGGATCTCAAGGACTGGTTTTTTTTTCATCTACTTAACATTTCAAATATCAGGCACATCTTGTTTCAAAAAGATGCAGAAAAGCTGGTTCACGCGTTTGTTACTTCTAGACTAGATTACTGCAACTCCTTATTACCAGGCTGCTCTAAGAAGTCTCTTAGGTCCCTCCAGTTAATCCAGAATGCTGCAGCTCGTGTACACACAAAAACTAAGAAAAGAGATCACATTACTTCTGTATTAGCTGCTCTGGTTCCCTGTAAAATAAAGAATCATCTGTTTACATGACATCTATTGCTTCTGTCCATCCGGGGAGAGGGATCCTCCTCTGTTGCTCTCCTGAAGGTTTCTTCCGTTTTTTCCTCGTAAAGGTTTTTTTTCCTGATCCGATGTGAGGTCCTGGGAGAGGGATGTCGTATGTGTACAGTTCAATCAGGAGAGATGGGTATTTAGAGTTTAACAATAATTTATTTAGAATTACATATTGAAATAGTGCAAAGTCTAATTGGTGATTGGACTCCATCCTGAATTTGTATAAGCCAGGGGTAGAGATTCTGATATCTGCAAAGACAGAATCCCCCCATGGAGTCCAGACACTGGTGGTGGTGTCGAAGAAGAGTTGCTGTAACGTCGATTGGAGGAGCCTGGGGTGGAGGAGGGTCATGCACGACCCCATCAATTCAATTCAATTCAGTTTATTTGTATAGCCCAATTTCACAAATTACAAATTTGTCTCGGAGTGCTTTACAAACTGTACACATAGACATCCCTGCCCCAAAACCTCACATCAGATCAGGAAAAACTCCCAAATAACCCCTCTAGGGGGGGAAATGGAAGAAACCTTCAGGAGAGCAACAGAGGAGGATCCCTCTCCATCAGCTGATGGAGTAATCGCTGCAAGACTAAGAGACTGCTTATGAATGAACCAGTGTGTAAAGAGTATCTTCCTGAATGAACTTATGCTTGAGCTATATATTTTAAAACACTCTGAGGCAAATTTGTAATTTGTGATTTGGGGCTATATAAAGTAAACTGGATTGAATTGAATGTTGGAGCTAGAGTGCAGAAAACATTTGTCCTGGAAGGCAACATCAGCTGATCCAAGTCGGTAGAGAATTGTTAAAAAGACATGTAATCATCTTCTTTTATCTTCTTGTCAAAATGAGGGAAATTAGTACACAAATAAATGTTCCATTGGTGTGTGTATGAGGGTTTCTAATATAATCTGATGTGCTCAGACAGTTTCTTTGTTGTTTGTTGTCATCTGTCCAGCGTATGCTGGGATACGTTCCAGTCCAATTCGAGGACCAACCCTGAATTAGATTGAGGGGGTGCATCCATCCCTCCATTTTGTAAAACACACAAACACACATACAGGCACACACAATGTCAATCCACCTGTTTGAGTCCTGCTCGTTTCTTTGTTTTCTTTGTTGTTTTATGAAGAACATATTGGGCGGTAAATAGGAAGGCAAACTCATCCGCCATCCCTTTTATACTCAGATAGCGAGCACAGATCCCTGCAGAGGTTACGAGGGGGTTGGAGTAAGCTGAGAGGAATGTGGACTCTTGTAGTTTTGAAACTGTGTTCTTTTATTCATCTCTATGGTCCCTGTGTATGGATGATACTGTTAACAATGACTACACGTTTTTTGACATTTTTTATTAGCAAACTGCAGTGAACAACATCAGTTCACAAAGGTAAGAAAACATCTCTTCCATGAAAGCAGGAGTAGGTCAATGAGCTCACATTTTTTCTGCGTGACTTGTATAACTGCTGTTGGTCCGTCTGAAAAACACAATTCATCTCATCCAGGTTAATAAAGGTTTTGACTGAAATGTGTGGTTTCAGCATGTTTTCCCAGCACATGCAAGAAACATAAAGCCATACGGTCTTTTTATGTCTCTTGTATATTACTGTTCTCTATGTCTCGAAGCAAGCTGTTCTCCCAGCACCGCTGAAATGTCGCCAGCTGTGCCGCGACTCCCCTGGCAGGTCAATTATGAAGCCTGATGAGACGAGATGGCGTCGTATCAGTCAGCTTTTTAAGTACACGTTTGTTTTGCATCCCAAGTAGCTGCATTTAAATTAAAATATGGGGAATGCAATATGTGATATGGCAAATCGACAACATCTGAAATGTGAATAAATTTACCGTCTTGACCTTCAGGAATCCTTGGCATGGCCAATAAAGCAATAATTGGAAGGAATGGATGTCCTTGTTTTCCACTGAAAACAGACTCCCGGACTGTAAGCCTAAATTTGACATATTAATTGTGGTATCCAGTTTATATGACAATTCTCACATTCAAAATGACCATATTTCTATATGGACAGCTTGTATATGACTCAACGTTAAGCAGCTGAATGTAAAATAAAATGTAAATGTGTGGTAATGTATGACCTATTGGGCACATCAGGCATAACTTTTTGTCTACGCCGTGAGCGTTCATTGAGCCCATAGACAAGCTGTTATTTGAGAGCCTCGGCAGTGTCTAGCGTCTGTTACAGCTCTTTCCTGGCAGGCAGCATGCAGTCACCATCCATCTGTGTCTGCGGGCATCAGGCAGCGACACCAGCGAACCATATATGTCCTCCTCTAAACTGGCATTGTACCACTGCACATCTGTATTAGCTTGTCCCGTATGACCTGTTCACATTACAGAACCAAATCCAGTGCACTTCAACCTGAGCGATGGATTGCTGAGCCGGATGCCCTTGACCTTTTATTTCAGGCAATGTCAGGTCGATTGAAATAATAGAACTCCAAGGTGAATAATCTCAGATATAATATAAGTGAAAGAGGAAAGAAAATGTTTCGAAAGCAATGTACGGCGTGAATCTGCTGAAGAAGATGGCCTCTGACCTGACTTTAATTACTGCCCCATTTTTTGCTTTACAATGTGAATGAATTTAGCAAGGTACAGAAAATATGGGTCCCGTGTGGAAACGACAATACAATCCTAAATCCTGGATACAAGACCATAAAGCAAAATCACAGACTTTGGTTATTCTCAGGAAAATGTGCCTTTTGAGGGAAATTGTATAGGTTAAATATTCCCGCTTGGTGTGAAGGCTTATGCAATTTCATTTTTTCAAATATTTAGGCAAAGTTATTGTCAATTTGTGTAAGTATGAATATTTATGTGTATGTCATTTTCGCAATCAAATATCTATGCTATAGCTTGCATTCATTTTTTAAAGTTTAATTCACAAGAGATCCAAGGCTGGTCTTGTTAACTTTTTGTCTGAGACAATATAAGATTGGTTTTGTTGACCTTCTGCCCTACGAGCTCAATATGTCGCTGCTTTCCGTTTTGCTAAGTGCTAAATGTTCTGTTATCGCCCACTCTCTCTTCCCAGCTCCTCATCTCTCTTCACTGTAGATTCAATTAAATATTGCATTAGAAAATAAACTTAATGTTTGATATGCAAATAATAATAATAATAGGTCTTTTGAAAGTGCATGTCTCCAGAATGAAAGAATGATTACATCGTGGAGACATGAGTACAAAATGGTTGTACTCCACTTTTGACAATGAATGGTGGGGAGTACTTTCACCTTTCAGATGGGAAGATCAAGGTTCTGCTAAGATTAGTTATGTTTAGTCTGAAATGGTTCAATTTTATACAACATGCTACTACATATTTTCTTCATGGCAGCTGGTTACACAAGAAGTGACTGCACAAAGCACAGCGTTTCAACGGCTCACATCAGATTGGAGCAAATTATTATTTCAATATGTGGTCCATTGTTTGGTTGAACACAATGTTGTTCAATGTTATTTAATGGCTAAAGCCTTAGTATAACAGTTTGTCAGATTGATGTTACTTCCCAATAATCCTTTTGTAATAAAAGAACATGTCTTCAAATTAATTAATTCTTTATTTTAATCTAGATACATAGATACAATAAAAACGGTTTCAATGGAATTGGATCGCTAGGCAACAGCTCCATATTAACTTCCTATCCGCTTCCTATCATCAGGAAATAAGATTTAGACGTAATTAGAGTTGGGTGATATATACACAGGAGTCATTGATTTACAAAAATTGTAATTAAAATGTGGGCGGCTTGAATGTGTGACAACTTGCTCAATCATTAATGACAGCTGTTTATCTCCCCAGCAAAAAAATATATATAATAATCTTAATAATTCTAAAAAAGGATAAATACATTGGAAGGAGTGTTTGGCTACATATACTTACGTGTGACTGGAAGGCTATTTGTTCTCCTTTCTTCACCTACATGCACACACACACACACACACACACACCCACACACACCATCTAGTCTTTTATTGCTCCATGGGGACCCATTCGTTTTCACATGTAACGTTCAAATTAAACAGCGTGTGCTGGCAGGGGGTTGGTACATCAGATACATATCCATATACAAGGGGAGGCGGACATGTGTTGAATCCTGTAGGTGTTTGAGTGAACAAATGCTTCATGTCACTGAAACTGACGAGAGGAAATATATTGATTTTCCTACAAGGAATATATAGATTTTTCTCATTACAAATCGTCGAGTAGTGGCTTCTGATTGCTCAATGAACATGCTCACTGGTCAAATAGGAAAAGCAGTTACTGTCAGTTATGAGCATGGGGGAAATGTACATATTGCTTTAATTACTGAAATGTAACATTCCCATTAGCAATTGTTTTTCTATGTTGCTATCATTTCAGTACTGCAATGCCCTTGAATTGGTATCTACAGACATCAAGGTTGCGATTATCTTCAGTGTACTCCATCAATGGAGATTTCTTTCGAAAATCCCCTTCGTGCAAATAATCGCGCTACACTTGATTGATGAATTAAGCTTCTAAGAAAGACAGAAATCGTTTGAAATAAATGTTTTTCTGTCCCTTGCCATGCAGCTAACACATGTTTTGACACACTCTTCAAGACTTTTCTTTGCCTCCCCTCATTATTTGTGGATGACTCCCCGCTCTTTGTGCATTAGCACATATACACATTGTATAGTATTACTAGTATTACTCCATCAGTTTGGAAGCACCACTTTCTCTTAGGCCATGTTTTGACTCAACTGGACAATGAACAAATCAGCTGTGTTTTTTTTGTCACTATAGGCCTAACTATAAACCTGAAGCCGGGGACGCATACATGTGTTTGTTATATTCTCCAAATGGTGTTGATTGTATTTCGGTTAAAACTGCTCTGTCTGTTTTATTTTGTGTGTTTTTGCTCAGAGACTGAGATGGACGGATAACAGAACTGGGGGAAAGAAAGAGAGAAGCCAGCATTTTACTAACACCATTGAACTGGACAAACCATTGATTGGATTGCCCTGGAACCCCAGGGTGTGTGTGTGTGTGTGTGTGTGTGTGCATGTACCCAGCATTATATTGATGCTGTAGGTTAATAGGAAGAGGACGTACGAGGCTTTAGAAATGTGGGAGTGTGTATACGCATGTGTGCACTTCTATTAGGCTCAATGTCCTCACAAGGCTCAAGTGATGAGGAAAACTCTCCAAATTGAGTGAACACATGCAATATTCTTTTTTTTTGTGTGATCTGGTTAAATTGTCCAGAAACACAGAGGTTGGGAAACTGTATTCGACACAGCTTTACACTGAAGCCCTTGGAGGAGTACAAAGCGAATATGAGGTTGATGAGAATCTACACAAGAGACAGAGGAAAGAGAAGGCAAGCATGTACTGTGTGTGTGTGTGTGTGTGTGTGTGTGTTGCTGGAGAAAAGAAAGCTGAGGGAGAGAAAAAGCAAAGTGACAAGAAAAAGTGTTGGGATGGATCGGGTGGAGGGTGCTGCTGGTTAGACTGAAGGAGACAAAAAGGATGAAACAGATTTTAAAAAAGGATGCGAGAGCAGGGCGTGCCTTGGGGAAATGGAGGCAATCGATGGAAAAAGATGCCAAAGTGTGTGTGTGTGTGGGGGGGGGGGGGGTGTGGGGGGTTGGGGTGTTGTGTTATATAATTTCAAAATGGCAGCCCTGAATTTCAGAGTCGTCCGTATTCTCTTCTCCAAGTTGTGAAGCTGTGAGTTGCCTGAACCTGAGGGTAAGCCAGAGCATGTTTATGCATCCCGGCTGACAGTTTTACACTGAGGGGATGCTGAATATTAACGGGTCAATCTGATCTCCCTGCTCCTCCAGCCATGCAGAGAAACTGAGTATAAAGTATTGTTTTCCCCGTTTCCAACTCAGGAGATCAAAGTTTTATTACCTTCGCATTGAAAATGCGGAAGGTTATGTTTTGATCGCCGTGTATTTATTTATTTATTTGCATGCGTGTTACTCGCATAACTAAAAGAGTATTAAACCGAATCGCATGAAATTTGGTGGGATGGTTGGTTATTATCCGGGGACCATTTGATTAGATTTTGGGATCGATCGGGTCAAAGGTCAAGGTCATGAAAAGGTAAACATCTTCTTTTTACCATAGCGCGGTCAGTTTTTATCCAATTGGCATTCAACAAATGCCAAAATGTTCATAATTCAATGCCCAATCGTGTGATATGCGAAGGTAGAAGGTATGCACTCTACCGAGTGCCCAATCTAGTTTTAGTCTTTTTTTAATTTTTCTTTGTCCGTTGGTTTGAAAACTGAACGGAGAAAACATAATTGTCAGGGCACACATCACCTGTGCATTGGACTAAAACCTCACATTTCTCATGCCATTATTTGTTTGTACTCACATATACTCTCAAGTATCACTTTTTTTTTTCAACAGTATTTATTTCATAATTTCAATAAAACGCAGAAAAGAAGCTTTTGCGTCTTGCGTTGCCTGCTGAAGAATCTAAATCAAAGCACTTCTCTTATTTATGCTATGGCTCAACTTCGAGCCTCTGGCCTTTTTTTTCTCTCTCTCTCTCTCCACGGATCGCACTTAGAATATGTTATCCGTCAGCCCCTACACACTCGGTTTAAAAAAAAGAGTGTATATTCTGTAGGTTGTGAGTTGGGAGATATGTGTGAAAAGGGAGCTGTAGAATTTGGAGCACCATGCAGACGGGAGCAGCCAAAATAGAGAGGGAATATCAGCAGCACTGGCTGCCAGCCTCACTGAGCTGCTAAGCAGGGCTTAACGATGCCCAGGGGGTTGTGTGTGTGTGTGTGTGTGTGCGCGTGTGTGAGTGCACGTCAGTGTGTATTCTTGTTTTCGCCTTCCTTCTTTATAAGCCCAAAACAAGAGCTCCATATTTCGGGGTCAGATAGAGGCCAACGAGTCTGATTTGCAGAACTTTGTTTGAGGGTTGATAACTTGTCGATTAGTGCGTAAACCATTGAAGTCGATGCATGCCGGTTAATTGCAGTAGGATGATGAAGGGAAGACGCACTTGTTAACTCCTTCATTTCCACGCGCATGGGAGTCCACTTTGGGGTGGTCTCATGGTCACTTAACTGGTGTGAAACTAGACGGCGCCATGATGCGTCTCACGCTGTAAAATGTAACCCACTGATTGGCTCATGGAGGCAACGCATTTAATTGTCCAATCCAGGACCAGAATCCTGATAAATATCCGGGTCAAGGAAGGTCACTTCCTGTTTTGATTGGGTACCAGACAGCGGTGAGTGCACCACGATTGCAACTTGCATTACTTTTAATGCAATTTTATGTTGTCGACTATGCACTATGCTGGCGTCGCGCTTAGCATATTTTGTTTAAATACTAGACCCCCATTTTGTTTTATTTTATGGGTTTTTTGTTTTCCTTTCTTTTTCCCTGAGTTTGTAAGCATTTTGGTTGGTGCTGTTAACATTTTTGTGTGTCTTGAGTTCACTGTTTTTTGTGACCTTCTGTATTCCAAGTGTTTTTTGGTGGTCAGATGCAGATGACCACCACTTATGTATCAGATGGAAAGCTACCCACAAGTTGGATCAACATGGATGACTGCCATCTTTGACCAAGTTTATTTTTCATTATAAATATATGTGTTATTTGATTTTTGTTGAAATTTCAGTAAAAACCCTTAAAACTGAACTATTTGATTTGGTGTTTTTTCCCACAAGAATTGAGCTCCGGAGCCGAACCTGGTGACACGTCCATAGACTTTGGTTAAAATTATTAAAATAGAGCCACAGGTTACAAACATCCTGCACAAGCGGCACACTCTTTCTGCAGAATCGGGAACGACTGACGGGGAGGAATCTCACCGTGCGATCCGAACAGATAATGAACTGCACACTATCTCCCAGATCACCTCTTGTTTCCTGGGTGAATTGTCGACCTGACCGACCCGCAGTTGCCAGTGCGTCAGTCTGGGCATGTTCTCTGAACTTCTTTCTGCGTGGCAGGGTTTTTTTAAATTTCTTTTTTACACCATGAACGATGCCGCCTCATTGAAATGCTCCAGTAAGCCATGCCAGTGAGCCGACACAGCCAGGCACTGGAGTTGGGATGGAAATGGCATGCAGCCACACCATTCACTCCTGTAATTAGATACATGCCACAGAATGCCAAAATGAATGCCACTATAAAGGTATCACATCCTCTTCGGAACTCCTGATATCAAGCGTCACCCAAACATAATTCATCCATGAAGGTGGATTCAGCTTTTTCCAACTCAGGCTGGGAATTAGAATTCAAGCCCTGAACACTGGCGGTTTATTTCATTAAATAAGTTGTCATATCAACCAAATTCAGGAATAATAGAGGAGAATAATGATTAGCAAAATGTACTTCTTTTTTTGTGCAGTTTCAAACCTACAGTGCTTCTGGTTCCAGACGGAAGCACATCTAAAAGCATCTGAGTTACTAAAGCAGACGTTGCTTGGGAGACAATGCCATGACTAGTTGTCATAGTATTTTGGAAAATCATGGAGTTTCTTGCAGCAGAGGCCAGCTGGTCAAGCCCCAAAGCTGATTATTTTGGAAATGGGGGTGCAGGGTGTGTGTGTTTGTGTGTGTAGAGGTGTGTGGGGATTTCTCAACGAGAGCTCGAGGCCGATCTCTTCCCAAGGGCTGCTGATCAGAAGGAAGAAGAGTTATTTTAGATTTTAGTTCACCATCACAATTTCCCCCCCAACATTTACCATTTCAGAGAGAAAAGTCATGGTGTACTTGAGGAATGTGATGTGTGAAATCACTTGCTTACATGAATAAATCTCTTAAATATAAATATAAAATGTTGGTTTCTCGTTTTCACAGCACAATTATCATTCAGAGTTCAGAATAATGATGTTTGCCATATCTATAGAAAAATACAAAATAAATAAAAGGTGCTATTTTTCCAATTAATTTAATTTAGTTTTGTGTGTTTTTTGCCTCTTTTTAAATTGTATTTCACGGTTATCGCCTATAACCGGAATGCCGAAGTCTGAGATTTTGTTTACAGTGTGTTTGTAATTTCCTTCAATAAAGTTGTGAAATATATGGATTTTTTTTTTTTTAAATCAAGTTGACTACTGTATGACCAACTAAAATAAGACTATCACGAAAACGTATTTGTATGAAAATATATATATCAGTGTGGGTTCATAAACAAATTAGACATTTTTGACAAAGGTCTCCTTACTGCCAAAAACCAGGTCTTCCTTGCTACACACGTGTGTGTATGTGTGTAGGTGTGTGTCTCTCTCTGAATGTGTGACTTAGAGAGAGGTGCGTGTGGGCTCCACTGACCTCGTCTGACCTTGCTCTCCCCTACTGTCATGAGTGGGCACACACACAATCACAACGGACTGCTCAGCCCCCAACGTACTGACCACTGGTGTTGTGTCCCGTCGGGAAAACAAATCCTACAGAGACGTTTTACCACCAAAGAAAGGGCCCATGTTGTCCTTTTCCAATTGTATTATATGTGTTGGAGTTTGGTGTGTATAAGTGTGGGTGATGGCATGTAACTAACCGTAGTGCTACTTTGATTGAATACATCTTGTCTGGACACAGAAGTAAGATCTCAGAATTCACCGTTACGTCACAGAGGTTTCTTCTCAAAATAAACATCTGTGTTGACAGGAGACGTTCAGTTTCTGATTGTTACAAATGTTTAGTCTATGTTTAAAATAAACGTTCAGCGTAGGTTTACTCAGTTTGTAGGTTTGCTTACAACAACAAAAGCACTTGGTTAGGTTTAGTCAACTAAAGTACGAGGTTAGATTAAGGCAACAAAAGTAATAGGTTGTATTTAGGTGACACACGTACGAGGTTTAGGACACACACATATTTGATTAGGTCAAGGCCACAAAAGTACAAGGTTAGGTTAAGTCAAAAATAAACTTTGTTAGGTTTAGGCCTCAAAACTACTCGGTTAGATTTAGATAAAGAAATCAACTGGTTAGGTTAAATTAACATTTTACGTAAGTTATGTCACAAAAGTAAGGAAAAATAAATCAACAATGACTTGGTTTCATACACAAACAGGAGTCTTATGGGCGAGAGTCCTATGTTGGTGTAGGTATCATCATCGCCTTCTCTTATCCTGTTCAACGCCATTGCTTTTACATGTTAAAAGTATTCAATTAAAGAATATATGATTCTATTTTTTTATCTGATGTATTTCCACATCCTGCATCGCACATACCTTAGTAGTTCTAACTTTAGTCACAGATAAATCTACCACTAACACTATCAAAAATATTTCCAGGCACCCACAAGAACAAGAAAAACACATTGCCAAACAACACAATAAGGAGATAAATAACTGATAGCTGACTGCTGAGGGATGGTTTTAGGTTTGGGGGCGGATAATATTATAAAATTAAGCCGACGACACTTCCCTCCGAGACAACAACAATTTCTGGCATCCCAGAACCACCTCCACACCCGCTGTCAGTGCTAATCAGACCCCCACATGCTTAAAATACACAACCAACATAACCACCCTGGCGTTACACCTTCGGGTACGGTTGTGCTTGGCAAGCAATGTTTATTGTTTACTGCAATACGGGCAACATTTGAGATTTAAAGATGCTAAAATGAATGCCACCAAATAGCAGGTGGGGATTTGTGCATCTATCAGGGTTGACAAAAAAGAGGTTGCAGTGGGGTCACCGGAAATCTGAATGTGTGTTTCTAGCTGTGGAGAGTGTGGTGTGAATACATGCATGTGTGTGTGTGCGCACGCCTGTACGTAGGTGCGTCTGTGTGTGTAGATGAGTGTGGGAGGTGCCAGCAGGGTACGCCACAGGAACATCACCCAGAATCCCTCAGTTATCAAAAGACCTAATTGCACCATGAACATTAGGCAGGACGAAAATAGAAAGAGGAATAGGAAGAAAACTGTGAGGAGGATAGAACAAAGAGGGAAAGGCTTGGAGAGAGTGAGAGAACACGAGTACTGAGTGCATTTTCTTAAACGCGAACAGGTAACACTGAGAGCATGACGTGAGAGAACAGGGAATGTTGATAGAAGCGGGGATCAGAGCCAAGATGCCATTACATTATCATCTCACAGTTTTGTGATCCCATATATATACGTAAATTAATTCAACACACTTTGAGGAATCATGATGATAGGACACTCGTTTAGAGAGCCTTAATATGGGGAGAAGGATTCACTTCAACACATATTTACCCAGAAAGCAGACAAAGACTTTCACAGTTATGGTGTGAAGAGTTGGCGGACGGTGTTTGTGTGTGTGTGTGTGTGTTTGTGTGTGTGTGTGTGTGTGTGTGTTTGTGCCGCAGATGGAGGCGTACAGTTAATACATATTCACACTTTGAAGATGCGTGCACCTACAGTGTTTTGAGGGACTTTATTATTAAAGGGGCTATTATGGGCATATTTCGGAACAGACAACTGTTACCGTCTACGTCTTTAGACTGTTCCCTTTGTTCAGTCATATTTAGTGTTCAACCAGAGAGGATATTCAGTGAAATAGCATCCTGAACACCTGTTGGTTATAATAGACCACAACTAAACAACACTAGCAATACATGTGTATACGTAAGATACATTTATGTGCATTGCACTTCTTAAACCCATTATTACAATGTGGGTCCCTGTTACAAATAACAAAATAAAAGAGCTTGTTGTAATAAGAGGAAAATACACAATTAGTAGTAAGTGCTGTTAGTGTTTCATGGTTTGGTTACACTCTTCCGAAGCCATAGGTATAGGCAATGATGAGAATCATTGACTAGCTTGATTAAAAAATATATGAAACAATCGCCAAAATCTAGCCCAGTGTCGCAAACTCTTTCGAGCAACGCTGGTTCGCCAAGTCAGCGACACTGACAGCCACGTGCATCCCGCCAAGGCAACTCCCCCAACATGATACTTATTAAAAGGATTGTACTCACAGCGGTTAGGCTAGCTGCTCGAACATATGAGCAACACGGAAAGGGTGCGCTCAGGTAGAACGTTAGGAAGGTATAGGTAAACAGCTAGAGCCATCCAGTTAAAACATATGTTTTAACTGGATGGCTAGTTGTAAAATATATATATATATTAAAACATTTTATTCATTTATCGCGTTTTTTGAGAATAAAAAAAAAATGCAACATTGTTTTTGAAGATTATCCCAATGTCAAATGCCCCTCTTACTTAAGTGTGTGTGGGGGGGGGGGGGAGAGAGAGAGAGAGAGAGAGGCGTGCTGCAGGGAGCAGCATTCAAACCTTACACGAGGAAGCGTTAACGAGGTAGGAGTAATAAAGCTATTATTCTGAGCGGCAGTGGGGGTTCACCTGTGGAGGTTTCTGTGATTGGAGAGACTTGCGCTTCACTCCGCCCCCCTCCTCCCCTCCGCAGGCTGCCCGCCTCCCCAAACCAGGAGCGAACGCACTCCTCACTTGCTTCCGCCACCCGCGCGCCGCATAACATGAGCTCTCTTCCCATCAAGTGGACGTACGACGATACAGATGGTTTCCCAACGGCGTCTTGCTTCATGCTGACCGAAACTGCTGTTATTTAGAAGAAATATACCCCCCCTCCTCCCCCCAGTCCCCCTTTTACCGGTTGTGTGTCTTTTTTTTGTGCTGTTCTTTTTGGATGCGCCATGCAATCTCGCCGGTGGAGTTGTGGCATTCGGCTGGTGGCGTGGACGTGTGTTTGGAGTCTGGCGTTGCTCGGTGCGTGGTGCATCCCCGCAAATGAAGGTAAAACCCGCACAGACACTTGGTGACACCGCTGTGTGGTTCCGTGACTTTAACGTGCCACTGTGCCCCGGCAAAGAAAAGTCGGTCTCTGGGACTCCAGACCGCGCCAACAGTTTTCCGACAATGTTTCTGAAATTAGTTCGAGCAGATATTCTGATTTCATGGCAGCTGTGTCACCGAAAGTGTAAACCACAGTGTGTTCCGAGACTGTAAGAAGGACCTTTGATCAGAGCATGCGCGTCTCTCCAGATAACCAGCCTGGTATCGCCGACAGACGCGCAGTGGTTCACTGGGATCTTCTTAAGCATCGTCCTGTGCAGCTCATGCTGTTGTATTGGCGTCGTCCTTTAAGTGCTTTCATTTTTTATGAAAAATGAATTTAAAATGAAACCAGTATGAAGTCTGTCATTAAACTTATTTTTTGAATATCTCTTATGATAATTGGCAACTTTCGGGTTTGTGCTGCGATATTTCTCTTGATTCAAGAATATTGTAGGTGTAATGTAGTCTAGACATTCTGTCTTTAAATATGCTGATTAAATCATATTAAAGCTGTGATTTCAAATGTTACTTTTCTTGCAGTTTCACTTTGCACCACCACATTATCTGACGCAATTATTGCCATAGGCGTACGGTGAAAACTACATGTTTACTTCTAAATATATATTATGGATATTTGCAACGAGGCTTGAAGTGAAGATGGACAGATGGGAAATAAGTACAACGTATGAATGTGTCCAATATTGTTCCCACGCCATTGTCCGCACATTGAGCAGCATTTTAATAGCTCGAGATGAATGCCATTGTTTGGGGGCCACTAGACAGCATTATCCGGGAAAGAAAGAACATCCATCAACCTGCTTATTCTTCGCGAGGTAGAATTATTGTATTCAGTTTAGCTTCACAAATGCGTTTCCCAAAGTGGGACCAAGTTTACCTGAAATACAAATACTCTTTGTGTCAGTGTGGTCTGAATTATATTACTGTGGGTTGTTTTGGTTTCATGGAATAAAAGTACATTTTGTGCATGCACTGGCAAGTTCCACAAAAAAGGGTGAAGTTCAGTACAATCACATGAAAGAAGGTGTATTTTACTTTAAATCTATCCCAGCCAATTACTCGTGATGTTTGTTGTCTGTACCTGCAGTGGAAGATACTTGAATTTCTGCTTTGTTAAAATCCAGCTTCAGGCTGTGAGAAGTGTGACTCATTGGCAGCTGGGATCATAAGTTTATGTGTTGACTGCAGTGAGAGAAAAGAAAGTCCTCAAAAACACATGATCCATCCCTCACATCATCTGTAATGAGCCAGGTGTTGCCTTTCCCCCAGATGTCTTCATTTATCCCACCTACCCTTTTATGTCCTCAGCAATGGCACATTAATATATATGTTTTTATTTTTTTTATTTTCTGTGAGTGCTCTCTGTCAAACTTGAGTGAAAAAATGTCCTGTTTTATTTTATTTTAAAACTCTTTTAACCCTTGTGTTGCCTTCGGGTCATTTTGACCCGATTCAATATTTAACCCTCCTGTCGCCTTCGGGTCAAATTGACCCGAAGGCAACACAAGGGTTAATACAACAGCAACTCAGCCTTTTTGCCAGATTCAACACACATTTTTTTGCGAATGTGGCACATATTTATATCGCAATGCATAATCACACATCAAATGTATGATTGGAGCGGAGGGTGAAGCACATAATTAAACTAGCCGATATCCTCTCATTGGGCTAATTTATTGTAATTGAAAAAGTCACATGAAACCCATTTTTCAGCTTTTTTTTTTAGACATCTTGGAAGAATCGGGGAATTCGGCAATTGATGTTTTAATGCATGTGAATGGAATAGAAAAGGCCCTGATGCCTCCTTAATAACATTGAGCAGTGAGGACCGTTACCCTGCAGTGGGGGTCCACTGCTCATGACTGATATACTGCTGGGAAGAAAACTGTACACACTCCGCCAGCTTGATTAATTCTCTCTGCTGAAGCTAATCCATTCTTATTAAAATCAATCAATTTGATACAACTACGATGCAGAGGCAGATGCCACGAGTCTGTTGTAGATCTTCTTCTTTTTTGGTCCATTAATAATAATGTCTGACGAATAAGGGCTGCGTGAAGTGAAACTTTGGGGAGTTTAAAACTCATAGCGTTGCTTTTAAATGGTAATGGCGCTGGTGAAATGAGGACGCTAGATTCTGGTTGTAGAACTACAGTAAGCGGCTCGATGGAAGTACATTGTTTGCCCGCTTACCTGGTTCACGCATCATAACACACGGATGGGAAAATAAAGGCAAAGGGTGAAGCAGATTACTTACTTTCCTTTGCTTTCAGAAGTGAGCTAGAACATGTTTTCAGAGAAGATTGTATTGGTGGTTACTGAGGTCAAGTTGGCACTAAAGCCCACCCGCCTGCTAGATTACTACAAATGTGCAATTAAAAGTAAATGTCAGCCATGTCGCTTTTCGATATTCAGCGATAATTGCAAAGAGGATGTCTTCCCAATGCTAAAAAATCCACTTGCTCTCCAAAAGTTTCTTGAAATATTTAGATTATCCTTGAAATAATGTCACAACGAAAGTCTTTCCTTAATCACTTCTCTCCTTTCAATGGTGCTGACTTTAATTATGCAGTTCTGTAGATCATTGTCGCGGCTGAGATCCAACTTGTTCGGTGATTTGATCCTTAGAGAGTGAACGAGGTAACGTGGCCTTTATGATCTAGTTCCGCATCACTTATCTTTTCTTTATGGCCTTATTAGTTGTCTAATCGCCTCCGAAGGACATCTTTTATTATTCTCCGCAGAGCACCGGAGACAGTACAAGTAGTATTTTGTGTGTGTGTGTGTGTTTTGGGAGGGGTTGCAGAGCGAGTGTGTCCCGGATACTGAACTGCCTGATTTTATTATTAATGTTTTGTTCCGCACCCTTCACTTTCCCCAATGTGGGCGTCTATTCTTTTGTTGGGACAGATTTGATAAGAGGATCGGCCGTCTTGTAATAAAGCTTATCATAGGACTGAAAATATATGGTGCTCAACAGCTGCTTTCAAAACATGGATAGTATTTATGAGGGTAAACCTTTGGACGATCGATTATCGCTTGCATGGAGTTTTGGTCTTTGCTCTGTATCGAGTCTGCGAGAGGAAACTTCTATTGCTGGTCGCTCCAAACAGGAGCCAGAAGCAACACCGGGGATATGTCGGCTGGATGCTCATTAGATATTCACTGTTTTATTATTTGTTACCAACATGGCTGCTCCTTGAAGTTTTGTCATAAGCAATGGAAGAGAGGTGTGAAAACATCTAGCGATGTGGAGTCCAGTGTCCTCTGTATCTAGCACTCACTCAGGATGTAAAATTGGAAGATCCCATGGCAAAATAATCAAAATAATGCAATGTGAAACATTTTAATTGTCAATAGTGTGATATCCATACCGTTTGTCATGGATGGGCCATTAGTTAGGCATTTCAGTGTTTGTTATTTGCATAGCCAAATTTCAAAAAACATTTGAACTATCGCGCTCATTGGAACATTATTTCCATATCAAATATTTAGAATTTGCAAATGGGAATATTTTGTATTGTTGGCTGCATTGCTTGTCAGCGTGATCACATTTCATCCCAGAATTTGTCAGGTGAGTGGACAAAGTTATGAAGACGGCTATGAACTACAGTTTGAATCCACGGTCACTTTGAAAGAGTGCATGGTCTCTCAACTTTCTCTCCCATTAGAGGAACCCAGACGCTGATCAGAGTTACACTACTGGGTCAACTGGGTCCAGTGTGGATGGTCTGTGAGCGTAGACAACCCCACACAGGCATATTGCATGAAAATGTCCATTCCTCTAAGAGTATTCTCCAAATACCTCATTAGGTTATATGGACTGCTTTTCATTTGTATTGAAGCTCCCAACTTATTTATTTCCATGTACAATTGAAGTAAGGGTCTATTGTGATTTCTAAAGCGTGTCATTTACAAGTGGTTAAATATTCTGTGGAGGTTCTGAGAGGGAGATATCCAAGACCAGTTGGAATGTAACGTTTCTATTACCAGTGCTGAAATGTCGAGCTCTCAATCTGATCCCATTACGCGCAGACGGGAAGCTTCACAGCGGAGCGTTCGGTTCCACTCTCTCATTTAATGTTTGAGTGCACACTGTGTCAGACACTGAACAAGCCAAACGTTATCACAGATGAGACAAAGAGAGCCGACCTCCGGCCCGACAGAGCAGCGAGACATTCGCACGGAGCGGCAGGGAAGATGATGTCGAACTCACGAGACTACGTGGTCACCAGGGCTCGGCTTATTGCACTTGACAGCTTTCAATGAAAAGGGGATGATGGATTAATGGATTGGTTTGAGCTGAGCGCACCAATGAGGCACTGGACTACTCGGAGGGTAACGTCGGCGGTTTTTCGGTCCACAAGATGCACAAAAGAGTCAGACTAGATAATAGCCACTCTTATTATCTCAACACTCCACAAACGCGAAATGTTATGTCGACTCACGATGCCGCTGTGAAACTACTTAAAACTGAATTCCTTTCAAATGTTCACACGTCTTCATTTAAGACCAGTTTAGTATGTTACAGAAATTGAAAGTGGTCATTAGTGGAAAGTGGTCAGCCTATAACTGAGTGTGAATGAAATATAAATGGCCTGAGTCGTGACATCATCTCTAAGCTCTGGTCTGAGGGCCCACAGTTATCTTTTAATTCTCACTTTTGTGATTACGATTGTGTAATTTCTCCAAACTCTCATCCAGATCTACACAGCAGTCAGCCTTCGTGCTGCACCTCTAACTTTTTATTAGCTGAATACATGCATCGTATGAATATGTTGGTCGTTTATCCAGACTTAATATACTGCCTGTGTTTTTATTCTTTAACAGTGAACCTGCTGGATTCTCGCTCTGTGATGGGAGACCTAGGCTGGGTGGCCTATCCTAACAATGGGGTGAGTATGGCAATTGCTAAGATCTTTCAATCGTTGGTCAATTGTAAAAGAAGAATACATTTTGACGAATGTTGTTGTGGTGACACCTGAAACATTTGTCGTGTCGTCTTTCTTGATCGGTTGCCTGTTTGGAGGCTCCTGTTGAGTAGAAATGTGTTCTTGTGGGGTTTTTTTACACCTTATTACATGAAGTTCAAATATATTTGTAGTGGCTGAGCAGATTAATTACCCATCCACGATAAACTGTAAATGGTCCGTCCAAAACGAATCATCAGCTCCCCCTCGTGTGCTCAGGCACCTGTGGTGTTATTATTTCACTCCCAAGTACAGGCTCTTCATTTGTTTCAAGGTTAGTTCGGGTCATTTCATCATCAAGAACTCTCAGTTCATTATCAGGGTCAATTAAATTCATGAATAAGATGTTGAAAGTCACCACGGGGATATATTATTCTCACGCCAGGAATTTAGATTCCATTACCAAGTGTTCCCCTGGCAAAGGCTAATTAGAGAATCACTCAGTAGAGTTGGACATACTTATTTTGTGGTATTATATATATATATATACTAGTTGCCTACCTCGACTCAGGAGCTAACAGCAGAATCTGCCACCTTTCTTGGTAAAAATTCAATTCCCCAACCTCCGAGGGATTGATAGTGCTGCGGTCGCTCTAAACAGGAATTCATTTGTGCATTCATTTGATCCACATGGAAAATCTCTCTTATAGCCACTACTCCTGTTCGCAAATATGCTGCTGTACATGCCGGACCAATAGTGCTGACCGCGGCGTTTTGTCAGCTCTGGGTATTCAAATCCTGGCCCACTCTGTGTCTGTATGTAGATGGGAGAGATAGTGCTGACAAAAGCAGCCGTATGCACATTTCATATTAATGAAGATGTGATTATGGCACGTGGTTTCTCCAGTGCAATCGCATAAATAATAGCTTTCAGGGGGGAGGGGGGGGAAAAGATGTGATAATGCGACGGAAGGATCTCATAATGACATCCTCTCCCATTAGCTCTTGGGTTTTTATTCGGCAACAGTTTCAAGTGATTCAAATTATTTATTTATATTTCCCCCGGTCAAGTTGACTGACACTAAAAGGACAAACATGTTGGACAAAATGGGTAATGTATTCCCTGTTTGGCATTATGAGTAACAGACGTTATCGTTGCCGGCCAGTATAATTCCCATCATGTTCAACACGTATACGACAGAACCCAATCTGCAGCATACTCTCGCATGTTCTCCACGCCCACGCGTGCATACACACTTGGCAGCAGCAATCTTCCGTGGCGAAATATAATGTTGACGTTTTTATTTAGTCATGTTCCAGATGTTTTTTTTTATCACTCTCTTTCTCCTCCAGCCCCATTATCATCTCTTCTCTCATTCTTCATATTCCTTTGTTCCTCTTCTCATCCCTGCCTCTCCCATCCTTCATTGTCCCCGAACATTCACTTTTACTTCGTATCCAAGTTTTCTTGTCATCTGCTCGTCTGTTCCTTATCCTGCCATCTCCTCTCCGCTCTTCTCCACAAAGCTTCAATGTGCTTTGAAAGTTCTTGAAACATGCATTTGAGCAAAAAGGAGATGTGGGTGAAATAAGGGATTAAAAAAAGGACGTTTGTTTTAATATTGATGGATGACCTTGAAATTTCAATAAACAGATTGTAAAACACGAACATTTTAGTTTAATAGCTTGAGTTTTCACTGAAAACCTCTCTCGCCTCATTTATGATGAGCTCCTTGAACTACACAGAGTTATTCTTCTCTTCTGCATACACAGCCTTCTTTATATACAAGCATAATATAAAAAAACTATTTTTAAAGGCCTTATGAAGTGCCCCTTTTTTAATTTACAAAATGTACTACGGAAGTCTGGCAATGCAGAGAGCCGGGTGTGGAGTGAGACCGTGATGGAGAGATGGAGATCGGCAGACAGTAACAGCTTGAGATGGTTATTACAAACAGCAAAGAGGATTATTAGGAAGAAAACAACCATCAAAGTTTCAGGAATTTACTTGAGGCTCTATATTTTAGTCATAGTTAGAATATGCTGAATTGATAGCATTGGAATTTTAGTTGGCTCATGAAAGTGTGCATCCTCACTATTAATGTTGCAATCTAATACCTCCAGTACTTGTACTTCCTGTTCCCTTTGCGTTGGAGGAGTGCTGGTTGGTAGATTGGGTGGGTTGCCGATCATAAGCATTTTGGTGGATGCTTCTATCTCCTGCTTCCTTAAGCCAAAGTCCAGAAGGAAGCTGCCATTTAAAGGGACGGATCCCACAATATGGATTATTTCATTCTGTCCATCTGTCTCAATTACCTCCCATTTTGCTCCATCTTCATCCAAACATTGTATTGGCAATGACCCCTGGGCCTGTACAGAGGCTGACACACCTAGCCGACCTCTAAGAACATATTGACTGAAGCTGACTGATGACACACATTGGGACGCCTCAAGTCACCTAAATTATTCTGTTGCGTGACAAGAAAACACAAAGACTACTGCCACTACGGGCCTCATGAACTCGCTCGCCTATTTCCCACCACCGTGAATCTGGTAGAATGGGCTTCAAACGGACTATGTGTGACCAAAAGTTGCAAAATGAGACTAAAGTTAGTTCTTTCGTGACCCTGCTTTGCTTTTCCATCGATTTGAGGAGAACATCTCATTGTGATTCTTTAAGCTGTCAGAAAAAATATCACTTTCCCCGTGTCCGGTCTTCAATTATCATCTATGTAACAACAGTCCAGCATCCTAATATTCACAAATGTATTTTAAGAAATAAAGAAAAAAACGCCTCCCATTCCCAGAGAATACTTTGCATCTTTGCTTTCATAAATGAATTATTAGTTCAATCGACTATTGAAACGGTGAACAGTTAATTATCTGAAGACTAATTGACTAATCTCTGCAGCTGTAATTGCAAAAATAGTTTTGACCAACATCGCAATTTAACTCTGATTAGTTTCTATCAATCTAACGGCAATCCTGTCGTTCTGATGGACACACATTGCAATATGTTGCAGGCTTTGACCGAGTGTTTTATGTCCATGTTATTTTATGACATGATTAAATGATCATTGTCATTTAGATATGGGACTGACGACCCCTCACGGTTGACAGCTCTGCAGAAGTTGACGATGGATGGTGAGCTTAAACAGTCTGAGTTTAAGTGTAAGAAGCAAGGAAAAAAAGAAGCAAGACAGAGAATAAGGTGAAACGACGCAAAATTGGTGGAACTCGCTCGGCTGAACAGCCGCTCGGAGGTCTCTCTTTCATCGACCAGCATGTTCAATTGACCAGAGATAAAGGCGAGCGAGCATCAAAGGTGCTTAACACACCGCAGAATACTCTGGGCCACGGCGAGGCACAGACACTCTGATGGCGAACAGCCGGCCCGACGTGTCGGGGTCCTAAACGGTCCGTCCCTAACGAGGAAGGGCAGCAGCTGTTTGAACACGACATGGAGTGTTTGCTTAGCAATGAGTTGTGTTGCAGCTCCTATGCCATTCAGCAGGCCTGGTTTGCCCCTGAATGCACATGACGGCACCGTGAAGAAGGGACGACACGGTGGCGTTAAAGAGAGAGGAGAGCAAATATAGGAGAATGGTGGGAAAAGGTGTGACAAGAGTGATGGAAGGAAAGGAGCATGGCAGAAATCGGTGCCAGGGAAGAAGACGGGAAGTCAGAAGCTGCAAAGTTGAATGGTGGCTGAGATGGAGAAGGTGGGGGTGGGGGGTGGTGGTGGGGGAAGCGGTTGAACAGCGTTTCTAGGTTAGACTTATGATTGGATAATTAAAGGAAGAATAGAGGACATATAGAGGGAACATGATGATAGACATGGATGACATGAAAAGGCAGAGCAATAAGGCACAAGAGGGGGGGCTGGGGGGGTTCTCGTATGCATCAGGAGGGAGAGAGCCAGTTCTATCACAGTGTCATGACGGTCAGCGGTAATGGGCGCTAATAATAAGTTGGGGACAGCTTTATAGCCTTAGAGCCAGGAGGGCACTCAGCACAGCCACAGGGGGTCTGCTGACGGATGTGACTCGCACGTGGTACACACACACACACACGCACACACAGACTAGTCAACAAAACAAACACACACACACTAATGAGGAGCTCGAGGGATGCCTTCAGGGACCGTTCAGTGTAAGGGAGCGGACTGAAATCGAGGCTAGCGCTGTGTGATGATGAGGTCTAAAAGGCCTGAAATTAAGAACCTCCCATTATTGGGACCTTTCGCAACCGTTGGGACCGAGAACAGTTTGTTCTTTGAATTCAATTCAATTCAGTTTATTTGTATAGCCCAATTTCACAAATTACAAATTTGTCTCGGAGTGCTTTACAATCTGTACACATAGACATCCCTGCCCCAAAACCTCACATCGGACCAGGAAAAACTCCCAAATAACCCTTCAGGGGGAAAAAGGAAGAAACCTGGAGGAGAGCAACAGAGGAGGATCCCTCTCCTAGGATGGACAGATGCAATAGATGTAATGTGTACAGAAGGACAGATTTAGAGTTAAAATACATTCAATGAATATGACAGAGTGTATGAATAGTTCATAGTAGGCATATTCCACGATGGAGACCTCCACGATCCATCAGGCAGATGGCGGTGGGGAGGAGGAGTGGCGGAGTCTCAACAGGACAGTGGCGTAGTCATGAGCAGGAATTCCACGACCCAGACGATCCATCAGGCAGATAGGATCTATGCCGTCTCATAGGGTCCGATGACCCCATGAGACGTAAAGTCAAAAGGACTTCCGGGAGAAAGCAGAGTTAGTAACGTGTGATTGAGAGATGAAAATTCATCCTTAAAGAGAGAAAAAGAGGAGATAGGTACTCAGTGCATCCTAAACGTCCCCGGCAGCTATAAGCCTATAGCAGCATATCAGAGGGCTGGACCAGGGCAAACCTGATTCAGCCCTAACTATAAGCTCTGTCAAAGAGGAAGGTCTTAAGTCTACTCTTAAACGAGGTGACTGTGTCTGCCTCCCGGACTGAAATTGGAAGCTGGTTCCATAAAAGAGGAGCTTGATAACTAAAGGCTCTGGCTCCCATTCTACTTTTAAGACTCTAGGAACTACAAGTAGTCCCGCATTTAGTGAGCGTAGCTCTCTAGTGGGGCAATATGGTACGACAAGCTCCTTAAGATATGATGGAGCATCACCAATCAAGGCTTTGTAGGTTAAGAGAAGAATTTTAAAAGTGATTCTTGATTTTACTGGGAGCCAGTGCAGAGCAGCTAGTGCAGGAGTGATGTGATCTCTTTTCTTAGTTTTAGTGAGAACACGAGCTGCAGCATTCTGGATCAACTGGAGGGACCTAAGAGATTTATTAGAGCAGCCTGCTAATAAGGAGTTGCAGTAATCCAGTCTCGAAGTAACGTACGCGTGAACCAATTTTCTGCATCTTTTGAGACAAGATGTGCCTGATTTTGAAATATTACGTAGATGAAAGAATGCAGTCCTTGAGATTTGCTTTACGTGGGAGTTAAAGGACAAGTCCCGATCAAAGATAACGCCAAGATTCTTTACAGTGGTGTTGGATGCTAGAGCAATGCCATCTACAGAAACCACATCACCAGATAATTGATCTCTGAGGTGCTCAGGGCCGATTAAAATTACTTCGGTTTTGTCTGAGTTTAACATCAAGAAGTTGCAGGTCATCCATGTTTTTATGTCTTTAAGACATGCTTGAATTTTACAGAGTTGGTTGCTCTCCTCTGGTTTTATCGATAAATATAGTTGAGTGTCATCTGCATAACAATGAAAGTTTATGGAGTGTTTCCTGATAATATTGCCCAAAGGAAGCATGTATAAGGTAAATAAAATTGGTCCAAGCACAGAACCTTGTGGAACTCCATGATTAACGTTGGTGGTTATCGAGGCGTCATCGTTACAAATACAAACTGAGATCGATCTGATAAATAGGATTTAAACCAAATTAGTGCCGTGCCTGAAATGCCAATCGACTGCTCCAGTCTCTGTAACAGGATGTCATGGTCAATGGTGTCGAATGCAGCACTAAGGTCTAACAAGACCAGGACAGAGAGGAGTCCTTTATCTGCTGCCATTAAGAGGTCATTTGTAATTTTCACCAGTGCCGTCTCGGTGCTGTGGTGTTTTCTAAATCCTGATTGAAATTTCTCAAATAAACTATTATGATGTAGAAAGTCGCACAACTGATTTGCGACCACTTTCTCAAGGATCTTGGAGAGGAAGGGAGGTTAGAGATCGGTCTGTAGTTAGCCAATACCTCTGGATCCAGAGTGGGCTTCTTCAGGAGAGGTTTAATAACAGCCACCTTGAAGGAGTGTGGTACGTGGCCTGTTAGCAGAGACACATTGATAATATCTAATAGAGAGCCGCCAATTAAAGGCAAAACGTCTTTAAGCAGCCTCGTCGGGATGGGGTCCAAGAGACAGGTAGGCGTGTTCAAGTAGAAACCGTTGAAAATAATTGGTCACGGTTGATAGGAGAAAATCCTCCAAATATACACCAGGGCATACAGCGGTTTCCAAGGCCATTCCACTTGAGAACAGATTGGCACTGGTTATGGGCAAGAGATTATTAATCTTGTCCCTAATAGTTAAAATCTTTTCATTAAAGAAGTTCATAAAGTCATTACCACTAAGGTTTATAGGAATGCTCGGCTCCACAGAGCTGTGACTCTCTGTCAGCCTGGCTACAGTGCTGAAGAGAAACCTGGGGTTGTGTTATTTTTCTATTATTGATGAGTAATAGGCTGCTCTGGCATTACGGAGGGCCTTCTTATATGTTTTAAGACTATCTCGCCAAACTAAGCGGGATTCTTCGAGATTAGCATATGCGTTCAAGCTTTCGTGACGTTGCTTCAGTTTGCGGGTCTGAGGGTTATACCAGGAGCAAACCTCCTCTTCCTCACTGTCTTCTTCTTCAGAGGGCTATCGAGTCCAGTGTCATTCTCAGAGAGCCTATGGCACTGTCAACAAGATGATCAATCTGGGACGGACTAAAGTTAGACCAGGAGTCCTCTGTTATATTGAGACGTGGTATCGAATCAAATACAGAAGGAATCGCTTCTTTAAATTTAGCTACAGCACTATCAGTTAGACATCTAGTGTAGAAACTTTTGACTAACGGAGTACACTCCGGTAGTATAAATTCAAAAGTTATGAGGTTGTGGTCTGACAGAAGAGGATTCTGTGGAAGACGTTCAAATGCTCAATGTCAACGCCATAAGTAAGAACAAGATCAAGCGTGTGGCCAAAGCTGTGAGTGGGTTTCTGTACTCTCTGACAGAAGCCAATCGAGTCCAACAAGGAGATGAATGCAGCACTAAGGCAATCATTATCAACATCCACATGGATATTAAAATCTCCAACAATAATAACTTTATCGGTTTTAAGAACCAAACTTGATATAAATTCTGAGAATTCAGATATAAACTCTGAATATGGACCTGGTGGCCGGTACAGAATCACAAATCGAATTGGCTGTAGTGTTTTCCAGGTTGGATGTGAAAGACTAAGAACAAGGCTTTCAAATGTGGTGTAGTGTAATTTTGGTTGAGGATTAATTAATAGGCTCGATTCAAAGATGGCTGCTACTCCACCTCCTCGACCGGTGCCTCGAGGAATGTGAGTATTAATATGACTTGGAGGAGTCGATTCATTCAGGCAGACATATTCTTCATGGCTCAGCCAGGTTTCAGTTAGGCAACATAAATCAATGTGATTATCTGATATTAAATCATTCAGTAACACAGCTTTAGATGACAGAGATCGAATATTTAGGAGACCACATTTAATAGACCTATTTTGTTGCACTGCTGAAATAATTGTGTTAACTTGTATAAGGTTATTGTGTACGACTCCTCTTCTGCTTACTTTTGATTTATTTAATTGAAGTGGCCGTGGGACAGACACAGTCTCTACTCTAAAGTCAAGGGTGGGTAACTGCTCGAATGGAAGAGCAGAGAAGGGTGTTAAACTACAACTCTGAACCCTGGGTTGTCATAGATTAAGTCCGGTGATCAACTTGGTCATATTCGCAGAAATGAGGCGCTCCGTCCAACGTGGGATGAATGCCGTCTCTCCTCATCAGATCAGGTTTTCCCCAGAAAGTCTTCCAGTTGTCTACGTAGCCCACATTATTCGCTGGGCACCACCTCGACAGCCAGCGGTTGAAAGGCGACATTCCGCTATGCGATTCGACTGTCGGCGAATTTGGGAGGGCCAGAGAAAATTACGGTGTCCGACAACGTCTTGGCATAAGCACACACCGATTCCACATTAATTTTAGTGAGTTCCGGCGGCGGGCTCGGCGTCATAGTCCAGTGTCCTCTGTATCTAGCACTCTCAATCTGATCCCATTATGCGGAGAAGCTTCACAAAACGTTATCACAGATGAGACAAAGAGAGCCGACCTCCGGCCCGACAGAGCAGCGAGACACTCAGCTTATTGCACTTGACAGCTTTCAATGAAAAGGGATGATGGATTAATGGATTGGTTTGAGCCTTCATTTAAGACCACACCTCTAAGATCTGGTCTGAGGGCCCACAGTTATCTTTTAATTCTCACTTTTGTGATTACGATTGTGTAATTTCTCCAAACTCTCATCCAGATCTACACAGCAGTCAGCCTGCACCTCTAACTTTTATTAGCTGAATACATGCATAACAGTGAACCTGTTGCCTGTTTGATATATTATTCTCACGCCAGGAATTTAGATTCCATTACCAAGTGTTCTAAATATTAATGTATTCTGGGACAAACATGTTGGACAAATGGGTAATGTATTCCTGTTTGGCATTATGAGTAACAGACGTTATCGTTGCCGGCCAGTATAATTCCCATCATGTTCAACACTACACACTTGGCAGCAGCAATCTTCCGTGGCGAAATATAATGTTGACGTTTTATTTAGTCATGTTCCAGATGGTTTTTTATCACTCTCTTGCTCCTCCAGCCCCATTATCATCTCTTCTCTCATTCTTCATATTCCTTCCATCCTTCATTGTCCCTTTTGAGCAAAAGGAGATGTGGGTGAAAATTAAAAAGGACGTTTGTTTTAATATTGATGGATGACCTTGAAATTTCAATAAACAGATTGTAAAACATTTTAGTTTAATAGCTTGAGTTTTCACTGAAAACCTCTCGCCTCATTTATGATGAGCTCCTTGAACTACACAGAGTTATTCTTCTAAAGGCCTTATGAAGTGCCTTTTTAATTTACAAAATGTACTACGGAAGTCTGGCAATGCAGAGAGCCGGGTGTGGAGTGAGACCGTGATGGAGAGATGGAGATCGGCAGACAGTAACAGCTTGAGATGGTTATTACAAACAGCAAAGAGGATTATTAGGAAGAAAACAACCATCAAAGTTTCAGGAATTTACTTGAGGCTCTATATTTTAGTCATAGTTAGAATATGCTGAATTGATAGCATTGGAATTTTAGTTGGCTCATGAAAGTGTGCATCCTCACTATTAATGTTGCTTGGAGGAGTGCTGGTTGGTAGATTGGGTGGGTTGCCGATCATAAGCATTTTGGTGGATGCTTCTATCTCCTGCTTCCTTAAGCCAAAGTCCAGAAGGAAGCTGCCATTTAAAGGGACGGATCCCACAATATGGATTATTTCATTCTGTCCATCTGTCTCAATTACCTCCCATTTTGCTCCATCTTCATCCAAACATTGTAAATGACCCCCTGTACAGAGGCTGACACCTGTGACCTCTAAGAACATATTGACTGAAGCTGACTGATGCAAGTCACCTAAATTCTTCGACAAGAAAACACAAAGACTACTGCATGAACTCGCCTATTTCCCACCACCGTGAATCTGGTAGAATGGGCGCTGTCAGAAAAATATCACTTATCTATGTAACAACAGTCCAGCATCCTAATATTCACAAATGTATTTTAAGCAATAAAATTCCCAGAGAATACTTTGCATCTTTGCTTTCATAAATGAATTATTAGTTTAATCGACTATTGAAACGGTGAACAGTTAATTATCTGAAGACTAATTGACTAATCTCTGCAGCTGTAATTGCAAAAATAGTTTTGACCAACATTGATTAGTTTCTATCAATCCAATCCTGTCGTTCTGATGGACACACATTGCAATATGTTGCAGGCTTTGACCGAGTGTTTTATGTCCATGTTATTTTATGACATGATTAAATGATCATTGTCATTTAGATATGGGACTACGGTTGACAGCTCTGGAAAAAGAAGCAAGACAGAGAATAAGGTGAACGGCTGAACAGCCGCCGAGGTCTCTCTTTCATCGACCAGCATGTTCAATTGACCAGAGATAAAGGGTGCTTAACACACCGCAGAATACTCTGGGCCATGGCGAGGCACAGACACTGTGACGGCGAACAGCCGGCCCGACGTGTCGGGGTCCTAAACGGTCCGTCCCTAACGAGGAAGGGCAGCAGCTGTTTGAACACGACATGGAGTGTTTGCTTAGCAATGAGTTGTGCTGCAGCTCCTACGCCATTCAGCAGGCCTGGTTTGCCCCTGAATGCACATGACGGCACCGTGAAGAAGGGACGACACGGTGGCGTTAAAGAGAGAGGAGAGCAAATATAGGAGAATGGTGGGGAAAGGTGTGACAAGAGTGATGGAAGGAAAGGAGCATGGCAGAAATCGGTGCCAGGGAAGAAGACGGGATGTCAGAAGCTGCAAAGTTGAATGGTGGCTGAGATGGAGAAGGTGGGGGTGGGGGGTGGTGGTGGGACAGCGTTTCTAGGTTAGACTTATGATTGGATAATTAAAGGAAGAATAGAGGACATATAGAGGGAACATGATGATAGACATGGATGACATGAAAAGGCAGAGCAATAAGGCACAATAAGAGGGGGGGAGGGGGGGCTGGGGGGGTTCTCGTATGCATCAGGAGGGAGAGAGCCAGTTCTATCACAGTGTCATGACGGTCAGCGGTAATGGGCGCTAATAATAAGTTGGGGACAGCTTTATAGACTTAGAGCCAGGAGGGCACTCAGCACAGCCACCACACACACACACACGCACACACAGACTAGTCAACAAAACAAACACACACACACACTAATGAGGAGCTCGAGGGATGCCTTCAGGGACCGTTCAGTGTAAGGGAGCGGACTGAAATCGAGGCTAGCGCTGTGTGATGATGAGGTCTAAAAGGCCTGAAATTAAGAACCTCCCATTATTGGGACCTTTCGCAACCGTTGGGACCGAGAACAGTTTGTTCTTTGAATGGTATCAATTTACCTGATTCCCACCAAAACACATCAGACTGCTCGTGGTAGCTGGCCATGCAGATCATTTTGGTGTCATGTGTTGAGATAATTGACCCTGAAGCATCTGCTTCCAACCTCCATATAATGTAAGCCACTGGCATATTGTTCCTGTCAGAAATCCTTCCTTAAAAATAACAATAATTCGCATTCTTTGCTGTCTACATTTCTTTTTCTATCGACGCTGTGCAAAGCAAACTGCATTATTCTGAGGAAGTGGGATCTTGAGGAAAGAAACAGTCCTAGAGACAAATATGCAGAAAGTTTATCGTATGAACCTGAAATTGTCATTGTGGCGAGATCCCACCAGGAAATTGTTGTCCTTTTTTAAAAATTGGAATCATGAATGAAGTGACCCTTTTTAAGAAGAAGTTATGTGAATTGCATTAAAGTGAGGTGGCCGGACCGAAGATTTCATTATAACGTTTAAAAAAACAAATGGATGGTGACAAGCACGACAGAATCAGAGGGAAAGAAATAAGTCAAGCAGAAGTAGATCTGCTGTCAAATGTAGCCGTCAGATGAGATTATAAAAGCTACACTATTGTTTCGCCGGTGCCTCAGTGTGGCTGGTCCCGAGCCCCCCGTGTTAGTATGTTGCTCGCTTCACCAAACTTTGTGAATGACCTCGAAGCCCCCACCCCCCTCCTTCCCTAACACCATGTGCAATAGTGTTAAAGATCCCATGTTATAAGCATTTGGACTTGGCTCATTCTTGGAAAAACCAAGTTCAAAGTCATCAGTCTCTTCCTTCTGTGACTAGTGACTACTGTATCAAGTCAGCTGTTTTATCAATCCACAATAGCCATTTGTTTAGTTTGTGTTGCTTAATGTCTCATTTCTAGATTTGCAAGGAAACACAAAGGAGTTATATATGTGTATATATATATATATAAACACACATGTGTGTGTCTGTGTGATATTTTCAAACTTGCAGATGGCTCCAGTTCAAATGTCATGACAATTTACATTAGTATTCAAACACTGTTATTACAGTAGAGCTGCAAAGTGGGAGACTTCCAGTGGCAACTAAGGCCACCACACTTATACTGATCCCATTTGGTTCCAGGCTAAACTGGAGATGGTCGTCTGCAAAAGTCGCTGCTGGGCTACTATGATGATTGGTGTGTGTCTGTTTGTCTTAACCCTCCTGTCGCCTTCGGGTCAATATGACCCGATTCAATGTTTCACCCTCCTGTTACCTTTATATTTACTAACATATTTTACCCTTGAGGTCAATATAACCCCAGCTATTAAAATCTCCAGAAAATTATTAGAATTAATATTGTTTTCCAAGTTTAAGTGTGAGGTACTTTATGTTTGTTTGTTGACTCCCGAAAGAACACCGACATTAAACATTGAATCGGGTCAAATTGACCCGAAGGCGACAGGAGGGTTAAGCTGTGTAAAGCACGGAGCAGACTGGTGGGTCTGTGGGATCTAACCAGTAAGAGGCTTAATGTCTGCACTGGGACTGACTGGGCTGGACTCTGGGAGAGGTCAGGACTCAGTCACACTCGAGCATCTACAGTATACTTGTGAGGACATAATGGACTTTGTCTAACCTTTACCCAGGCTGTGTCTAACCTTTACTCTTAATATGTTCAAAAATGGTTTTTTCTTCACAATGTATGAGATAAATAAACATTCTTTCTGGAGATGGGGTTAGAAAACGTGGGCCAAACCTTTTGCGGTATGATTTTCAACAGTAAGACCATGTTCACTTTATTTTGTCCTCACAAAAAGTATATCTTGAATAAGTACCACAGTCCTGACGGCTCTTTGTCCACATTACCAGACAGGCAGACAACGTGGAAAATAATTAATTCAACTGTTGCAATATTTAATTTATTTACTAAATTGGCGTTCTTTCTGGCAATGTAGCAGGACTCTCAACAGAAGTAATCAAATGGAACATAATCCAACAAATATAATCCATCAAATCACACTTCAGGATATTCTCCTACTCATAACTCAGTGGGGGGAAAAAATTATTAAATAAAAACTAGCCGACAGAAATAAAACACATCTTAAAGTTAAGCTAATGTGGCGCTGAGAAATCTTTCACTTTCACTCGATTACTATTATTTTAAGTCATCACTTTCCAGAGATGACCTTACTCTTGATGCCTAAAATTCATATTGGTCCTCTAAAAGATGAAAGCGTGGACACACACACAAAGAGGGACAAACACACACAAACACACACATCCACAAATGATTCAGAGCCATAGTACGCAGAAAATAAGAGAAGCCGACTAAAAGCACGGAGGAAGGAGGAGGGGAAAAACAAGTCAGACAGAGAGACAGAAGGTTGATTAATATGGGCTATTAAGCTTTCACACCAGATCATAGTCTGGTCCCTCTGGCCATATTACAGTGACATGATGAAGCGCCTGTATTAGCCATGGGAGAGTGCTAGTGATGCAGATAATAGCCACCTCCCAGGAGACTTGCAGAGGGAATTAATGCTGCTGTCTGACACGCACACACACACGCGCGCACACACACACATGAACACTGACGGAAACATTTACATATATGAACACACGCACACACACGCGCTTGAACACTGACGGAATCATTTACATATATGCACACATGCAGACAGGAACGCACACACATATACACGCTTTATGGAGGTATGGCTGTGCACTACACGCTGATGAACACACTAAGTACAGGTAAATTAATCTTTTTTGCTGACAAGAACTCTGCCCCTAATTAATGTTAAATACATATTAGACCCGCATATCACTGTCTCAGTCTTTTCTGTCTGTTGCAGTAGGAGAAAACAAGATGAAAGGGATGAGGATCCCCCCCGCACCCCACACACACAAACACACTTTATTCCCTGTCAGCGTGTGGTTATAACCACGTCAGCCTCGCAAACAGGTTCATTTCCTTGGTTATCATTCATCAATGTATTAGTATCATATCTGGGTATTATCCAAAATATTCTGATATTGGCACAGATATCAGTTTTGTTGATGCCATTTTTACTAAGCGTTGAACTTCAGTAGAATTCTGAGGTTCTTCCTCTACTTCATTTCACAACAGTGGGAAATATTTAACTCATTAAACCACTGATATTTATCCTACAGTTGTTCATTACTTGTTAGCTTAGGATTCCACATAAACAAAATGAACATTTTTTATTTAGTTACATGCCAATTGATAACAATTGACGCTATGGGTAAAAAGAAGATGGAAATTCATGCGATTCAAGAAGATTTTGACCTTTTCTTGACTTGACCGATCGATCCCAAATCGAAATCAAATGGTCCCAGTTAATAACCAATCATCCCTTTTTTGTTATTGCGAGGACACGCATACAAATAAATAAATAAATAAATACACATATAAATCATATTAAATACAATGCAAAGTTTGAGATTCAACCTTGTGGGCTTGTGACAATACAAGAGGTGTGTCACATTTTCACATTTCCAGAAATTGTTCTCTTATTTAAACAAATGTTTAAAGCTTAAAAAGGTACATTTATCTACAATTTCACAAGAATTAAAGTCTAAACTGAATATGATTTTGTGTATCAGAACTCCTTTTCCCCCCTTCGCATGTCATGACAGCTGAACTGTATCTTATGACCCGACAACGGGGGCACGACCAAACTACCATAGTGTATAAAACGTAGTCGCTGTATTTTACTGTATAACTGTAAAATGCTACTTATACGTTGATGCATCGCTTTCAACAATTTAATGGTGTAACATATAATAATAATATATCAATCACAAGGGATAATTTACTTTCTACAGTTTGTACATGAACATGATTTAAAATGCAGGAATTCTACTTGTAATGGAGTTTTTTCACACTGCTGTTCTGGTACTTTTAGTCAAGTAACGGAGCTTAATGCATCGTCCACTTGTCGGTCAGAGCCAAACAAGGAATGAGGTTGTATACGGCCGTCTCCACCTCCCTGTCTTCAAATGGAAGTCATCCTGTTATGTTGTATATTCCCTCTCTTCTGTGCTCTTTCCTCATGATCCCCCCTCTGTTCTCTCTCTCAGTGGGAGGAGATCGGGGAAGTGGACGAGAACTACGCTCCGATCCACACTTACCAAGTGTGCCGGGTCATGGAGCAGAACCAGAACAACTGGCTCCACACCAACTGGATCCTGACCGAGGGCGCCCAGCGCGTCTTCATCGAGCTCAAGTTCACCCTGAGAGACTGCAACAGCCTGCCCGGCGGGGTCGGGACCTGCAAGGAGACGTTTAACATGTATTACTATGAGACGGACTTGGGCGAAGAGGAAATGGAGGACGGCGAGATGAGGGATGGAACGGGGATGTCGGAGGAGGAAAACCGGGCGATGAAGGAGAGCCGATACATCAAAATTGACACCATAGCAGCCGACGAGAGCTTCACGGAGCTGGACCTCGGGGACCGCGTGATGAAACTCAACACCGAAGTCCGCGACTTGGGCCCCTTGACTCAGAAGGGCGTCTACCTGGCGTTTCAGGATTTGGGGGCCTGTATTGCGTTGGTCTCCGTGCGCGTTTTCTACAAACGCTGCCCGTTTCTGGTGAAGAGTTTGGCCAAGTTCCCTGACACCATCCCGGGCTCGGAGGCCTCGCAGCTGGTGGAGGTCGTGGGCCGCTGCGTCAATAACTCCCTGCCTTTGTATGAGCCTCCCAGGATGCATTGCAGCACGGAGGGAGAATGGCTGGTGCCGATCGGGAAGTGCGTGTGCCAGTCGGGATTTGAGGAAATCAACGGATCGTGTCAAGGTAAGAGGATGATTATTGGAGAAGTGGTGAGAATAGCTGGTTTACTGAATCATCGATTACTTTTTTTGAATTGACAGCAGTTTCACTTCAAATCATCTCACTGGGTTCACATGTTTGTTCTTTTTTGAGTTTGTGTGTACGTGACTGTTTGCTTTGGGTTGCAATCTTCATCCCGTTTGTTTATTTTTACATCCATGCACACATTGGTTTTTAGCATTGTGTGCTTGACAGTGTGTGCACCGACGGTTTTATTCTTTGACTCAGTGTTTCTTGCCGTGCGTCTGTGTGCATCTCTTCGCGGAGGGAATTCCCCCGAGTCCGGCAGCACTTTGCCGCTCCGACTCGAGCCCAAACATTCCCACCGATGACCTTAACTGCCATTTCCACGGGCGCCCAGGTCCTCTCTTATTTTCCTCCCCTTCACTCCTCTCCAATCTTCCCCTGCGCCGTCTTTTAAATTACTCAATCTTCAGACTCAAAACACTAGACTCTACTTGAGCAACCGAGAGCATCTCTGAGTGGCGTGGCGGAAATTTCAGAAAAGATTACAGCAAAGTTATAATAGCGCCGTGAAGCCTGGAACATCGAAATGTGTGATTATTTGGTCGCTCTCGAGTGTTTCATCTCCACCAATCGAGTGTCATCCTCGAGCGATGAACACAAAAATTGGTCCCGCTACACACGGCCGACTCTTGAACACCACATTTTTTGCTTTATTTCTCTAGCTTTTCTAATTTGTGTGCATGAGCATAAATCATGTATTGGCTTTTTAAGAGGGAGGTTGTTTGGTGGTGTTCAAGGCTCCGTGCTTTCAGGGAGCACTTCACAAATCAGATATTCTATTGAATTCATCACACCAAGCCTCCAGAAGTAGCAGCATAATAATAAACCATGGTGTAGTAAAGTGTGCACTATCTCCAGCTTAACTCCGTCAGACATGGAGTCTCTGTGGAGAGATCATTAGGGGGAGCTGTCAGAGCGCCACTGGCCTGCCTGAAGTCATACTGCCACCGGCTGTCCGGTAACGCAGACAGTTACAGTTATAGTTTTTTCCGGTTGTGGCCATGAGTATTAACAAAAAAAAACATCAAACCAATTTGTGTTGTGTTCATGAGAGAAGCAGCTTTGAGGATGTTATGTAACTGTGTACTGTACTCAAACGGAACATAGTATTACTCAAAGGGAACATAGTATATGTTGCGTTTGAGTAAAGTCTTTATGTTTGTAGAAGAAAAAAACTCAGAATACGAAGAAATTTATATCTTTGGTATTGCCATAAACATTTCTGACATTTTGGGCTCTTGGATTGGACTTCTAGTTTTCTGCATGATTGACAATGTGCCTCAGTTGTTGACCTACTAAAGCTTTTACGATAGTACACCACATAATGCCGACTGCAGTTTTGTTCTCTCCAACTCGGAGTTACTGGCACTTTGTCGGTGGTTCGTATCAACCACCACCTTCATCGAGCCTCAAATATCCATCCAACTAATTAGATTAGTGGTTTTGGACAGACGCCAAAGATCCTCATGGTTTGACTTTTTCTCTCTAACGGTTGGATGGATCATTGTGTACGTTGACACAGATATTCCAACATATACTCTCACCCAGCTGCTCAAATACAGCAGCTTACACACAGTGGCCCTGAGTATTCAAAGTAGTCACGCTGATGTTTGGTTTCCCGCAGGACACCAACACTGGTCTCCTGGGTGAAAGTCCCGTGATTGTTTGACCCATCCCTCCGTTGTGAGCTTTAGCGAGCTGACGGTAGCAGTAGGTAGCCTCTGTAAGTGCAGCCTCACAGAGCCACACGCATGGCTGTCGATTCTTGGTATTAATATTCTTAATGGTTCGTTGAATTAAAATACTTTTTGAAAATTATTATTTACTGTCAGCTGTATGTGCAATATCTGTTTGTGTAGACTTTGTTGCAGTTATAGAAGTATGTGTTTTAGCAGCACTTTAAACTATGAAATCAAGCACAGGAAAAAGGTAAATTAAATGCATAGATTTATAAAGAGTATATATTTAGAATGTTTTCCCTGTTCGAGATTTAGATATATTATTATTTTTATTTTTTATGATTAGGCCTATATTTGATCTTAACCTGTATGATGTTTTTGTGATAACAATTTTCTCCCTTAGTGATGGCTTGTAATATCTGGCCACAGGGACTGCGGTTGAAATGTAGCCTTAGCTAAGACTGACATATTTACCCCTGGGTTGATTGATGTGTACGGCCCCTGTTCAAATAAATACATGAATAAAATACAATAAAATTAAGTGTCATCGGCATAGTGTGCAAAAGGCCATAAACCCAAAATGAAGGAAATCATGTTTCTAATCTTCATGATGATGGGCAGATGATGCTAAATGATTATTCACAATAATCAGAAGCCTATTAGTATGCTTAAAATGTATTCACACTTTTTCATGGAGAAAAAAACCATTACGCGTGTGACTGGAAAGGTTGTTGTGTGTGTATGGAGCTGGTGTGGGCAGCAGCGAAGATTAAAACAGTATTTTTTTGTTTCATCAGATATCAATTAAAAACCACAAGTGAGTCTCTTCTGGTATAGAACAAGCTCAAAGGAGACGGACGGAAAGTGGCATTCCATTTGAACCTCTGTCCGCCAAAGTGGTGCGACGGCGTCGGTCAGATGACGATGTGATTATAGTCTGACCCGGCCACCGTGTTTCTTTCATGACCCGTTTTCTGGCCAGAGGCGTTGCAACGGAGGAAAACTGAGGTGCCAGTAGGACGAAATCATTTTAATTTTAATGATTTTTGCATTCCATGAAGATGAAGCTTTGTGATATGCAAATGTGTTCAATTGGTTGAACGTTGAGAATGAAAAACATATCTGTTGGTCGCAGTAGAATTGATTGATTTTCTTTTTTGTTGTATCGTGGTCCATACGTACAGCCGAAAGAAGTAAACCGACTTACTCGTGAGCCGTCTGAGTAGAAACACCCTCTGAGCAATTGTTGAAGCGACGAGATGGTTTTTTCAGTTCTGCATGCAGACGAGAACGACGGCCTTTGAAAGAGTCTACAGAGAGAAACATGGCAGGATTTCCTCTCTGAGCTTTGTAACTAAGTGTTCTCTGCTTCGGAAAACACTTGTTCGTGTGCGTTTCGCTCGTTCGCATTGCAGTATTAAGAGTCCAAATTCCCTTTTGAAAGCTTGCCTGGACTCCACACGGCCTCTTTGTGTATTTTAGAGACGGATTCTGCTTTTACATCAGTCTCTCTAGATATAAAAACCTGCACTGGGTCCAGTGGTTTCATACCTACTCTATTATGTCTATTTTGCCCTCGCACTGAATATTGCCGTCTTTATTATATGGAAAAAAAGAAAACTGTTTGAACAAAGACATTCAATATTGATAATAACCAACTTCTATTTTACGGCCTGTTCAGCCGTTGGGGCTTTAAGCATCTTTGTTTTACAGTCGTCGGTGAGTCAGTGGGTTGCAGGTCGGAGTACAATGTGGCTGCATGTGCTGCCTAGTAGAGCGTGATTCAACGCAGCCTCGCTGGATGTAGGACAGAAATCGTTACTTACAGTTCTTCCTCCCCCGCTTTCTCATCTCAAGTTCTTTGTCTCACTCATTTGCTTTCTGTCTACACCTCCCTGTGCTGTCCTCCTTTCCTGTCTTTCTATCTCTCAATTTTTCTTTATCACTCATTGCTTCTCCCTCCCACTCTTCCAATTTGCTGTTGCCACTTTCTATCAGCACTCTCCAGGGACACTTATCTAAAACATTTTTTTAAATCCATCAACAATCTTATGTCTTATTAGTCTATTTACTCACAATAGTACACCTGTGTTTATGGAATACATTTAACCACAATACACCAGAATTAGGAGTTTCCATAGCGGGGGAAATACTGAAGATTGTTGGACATAACACTCACTGCACAGTAACATCTGTCCACAAATGCTTTGTGGACTGGTGTTGTTGTTCGCTGCTCTGTTCTGCTATTGTCCGGACTCCGTGTTTTGTTTATTGGAGTACTGTTTGTGATCTACTCGTATGGCATCGGAGGATTAAACTGATCCTCTGTTTCCATAGTATGCGTTCATTTGAGTGCCAGAGTTGCAAAAGTTGCACACAGACGGTGCCAACATTTACATACGAAGCGTATGGCGACACTGTCTCCTGACACCGGGGATGTTTGTTATTGTGTCGGATCACTTCTAAAGATATTGCATGTGGTTGTGTGAGATGTATGCGTGTATGTATATATATTTATATATATATATGCTCCACTTTAGCTGGGATAATTGGTGATGGCCTGCAACACTGTCAGCCCAGTGAGACTAAAGAGGGGGGATGGGGAGGAGGGGAGTGCATCCACGGCTAGATGGATGGATAGAGGGACGGATGAGAGGATTACAGAGGGTGGGGTGGCGGGGTGGCGGGGGGAAGTGATGGGACAACAAGGAGACCCAAGATAAATTGAAGGTTTCTCACCACAGGGTGTGAGGGCAGAGAGACAGAGATGGATGAGTGTTGTTTCAGCAGTGATTGCAATAGAGGAAGGATAACTGAGGATAGAACTGGGCAGATGGATGAGGGACGAGTGTGGGGTGGGAGAGGGAGGGGGGGTGTATTGTAGATTGAGTTCAGCCTCGCAGATGTGATTTAGGCTGAATGAACACTCGAAGGAATGTGGGAATAATGTCTGAATGAAACATTGGAGCAATGTGTAAATTGCATGTTGGGTTCTTGGAATAAGAGCTGAATGGTTTGGATCATATTCGTGGTATGATGCGTGCGTGGAGCATGATTAATCCTGCCTATGAAATTGACTTGGAATAAGGTACAACATTACAGATAATGTTGTCAATTATTCTAAGCCAATTTCTGTCATTGTTTGATCATTTGTTGACTGTGTGTAGTCTTGGCTGCCAGGACTGCATTAAACCCTCCGCTGGATTTGGCTTCTCCGTCTGACCTCCAGTAATAGAAGATGAAAGCCACAATACTATACTACGACTAAACCTTAATATCATTTTAACATATAAATTTAAAACATGTAACTCAGATTTGATCATTCTTTAAGTGACAAATGTAGCTGATTATGTAGCAGCATGCTGACCAGAGACCTGGATAAGGTGTTCATCTTGATACAAGTTGGGTTGGTCAGAACTAATTTACGAGATTTCTGGCTTTCTGAGGATAGGATATGTTACTTTCACTTGAAAAAATTAAAATACTCATCATCAAAACCATACATATACAAACCATTAAAACAAATGGGGGAGTAAGGAAGTGAATGATTGATTGTTTGTGTGAATGATGGGATTTTGGTTACAGACAATGTTGCTGTAGTGAAACGTGAGTAAAAAAAAATTATCAAAAAAAGATGGATGAAAGGTTGAATGGAGTGTGATGGAATATTTGTCACATGAGCTGAGTGACATGTTGTAATGCCACTAAAAGAGCTAAGTGGCACACGGTCATGATGGAATAAGGCCTGGAATTCATTGTTGGTCCAATGGAATAAGGGCTAAATTGGATGATGGAAAGATGGAATAAGAGTGAATGCCATGTTGAGAAGATGAAATAAAGACTCAATGGAATCCTGACTGACAGCTTTGTGACGTTCGTATTCAGGCTACACTGGATTCAAGTGACAGAAGAAAAGACTTGGGGGGGGGGGGGGGGGGGCGGATGCAGAGAAGAAGTAAAAGGATGACTGCAGAAGATGAGTAATATGAACGACAACGAGCACGACTGATGGCGTCATCAATTAAAATAATCGTACGAAATGATGAGCTGCCGCTCACTGGGGGACGAACAATACCCCGGAGCATTCCGTTCCTCGAGCGCCGTCTTCAGTGTGTCACGGCTGGAGCTGGATCCCCCTCGACAATACTTTGTTTCAGTGTCGGGGCTCCCCTGATGTTCCTCCGTGTTTGCCTGCCTGTCACTTTAGCGTTATTTCAAACTCTATCTGGGCACGGCGGTGCTGCCATCAGCAACTGTCTCACTGGTGGAGTAATGCGGGGGAGCTTTCTTGCCTTCTCCCCCTCGGGAATTTTAGGAGTAGCGAACCAGCGGCTCACAGTTTCAGTGTGGGCCCTGCGGTTGATGGTGACGATGGTATTGCAGAGGCTCGGGTAACACGAGAAATACACACACCCATTCAAAATGCGCTGGTACGGGTCTGACTTCCAACACCTCCTGGCCATGGGTTGCTTTCGTTAATTAATTCGGTTCGCTATTTATAAATTTTTTCTTCTTCTTTGTGTCGAGCTAAACTTTTCACCCATCTCGCACAAGAGAAAGTAATTTGTTTGGGAAAAAAAAGTGTAATGTTTCTATTTCTCATTAGTTATTTTTTGCTCATTTAACCATCAATATTAGCCCCCGTGTCATGGTTGCAACTGAGACATGCAGATGCAAATGTCTTAATCTGAACCCGCTGAACCTGAATGGCGTCGCCAGTCTTATATTTGCTCCCTGCAGCTATTGCCGTGTGCCTTTTTGGAATTGTCGCTTTCGGTATTCAGAAGGCTTTACTCATCCCTCAGTTCAGATGGAAAGACGTTGTGAATTGCAAAAATCTGCAAGTGGCAGGAAGCCTTTCTTTGATTCCGTCATCTCCTGAAATATGAATCGACTGGATTTATTGCATAAAGAGCTGCCATTCATCTTTTAAGATCCTGTTCAATTGGAAGCTGCTTCCGGACTTCTTTCAATACACTCCGCTCTCTCTCTCTATCCTCCACATCTTCCTTCTTAGCCCCCTCTCCATCACCCCATCATCTCAACGTGGTGATGCTGTCATGACAACTAAAGTGCTTCCTGAGTGCTTGTTGGGTAAACTGACTTTCCCAGAAGTGCTTCCTCCCTGTACCCCTCCCCCCTGCTAACATGCACACATATTCACATGTTGTGTGTTATACTTGTGAAGACACCAATTGACCTTGTGCATTCCATAGCATCTTCAGCCATAATCAACATAACTAGGTGCCTATCTGCATTTGACCTAACCGTAACCTAAATCTAACCTCACCTCTAAAACCAAGTCTAAACCCTCAAACACCTCTTTGAAGAAATGTTGGCCAGACGCAGTGTCCTCTCAAAGATATGAGTTCACACAGACACACACACTCCTGCAGTTTGAAATATTAATAAAATGCTTCATTCAGCAGAGCCAGCTACTTCCCATGAAAGCCCGGTCGTCTCCGGAGGTCCAGTCAGCGCTGGCCTGTGGGACTGGTTGGTTAGACTGGTAGTTGTGGACACGTTTGATGCATTTAAGTCATCCGATGAGTTTCCCAGATGATACGCTTCGACAAAACAATAACAGGTTGACATTTAGATTAAAAAAAATAATAATTTTGTCCTTGAACTTTCTTTAGAAGTCTGGAAAGAGGTTGTTGAAAAACATGCACACTTGGATTCAGATGGAGTAGAATTTTGATTGCATATATGCATGTTTTATTTTACCTTACTGACGCTCTCCTTACCTGGGGGGGTGAAACGCTGTATGAACTTGCGTTTGCCTCTACATTTTTTTAATTCAAACTTTGATATATATTGCCATGCGCCGTGAGAAAAATATACAGTCACTGTAAAATATGCTGGCTATACACAAATGTGTCGTCTCTAAATTACAACATCTGGCTGTTAAGAAATACATCAAAACACATTTTCCTGGCAATGGAGTGAAAGTGCAAACAGCATCTGGTGAATAAAGGTTGAGATGTAATATTGATGTGCCAAATGGCCCGCATACTTCCATTTAAATGGGTCAAAATAAATTATTATTATTCGATCTCGTAACCGATTTCGCACCCTTATGTCTGACCCGACAGCCCCTCCACCTCCAGCACACGTCTCAGGAGTATTGTAACGGCACTGAGATCCTGACCCCTGGACACCTAATCTGTGGGCCCTTGTGTTGCGTTTTTGCAGTTGTGCGTTCGTACATTTATCAAGTAGATCACAAAAAAAACAAAGCTGAAACGGCATTGTTGGTAAGCATCACTTGACACTTGATTCAACATGATGATGTATTGCTAATGTTTAATCTCTCCCTACTGGGGGAATACGTTGATTAATGTTGGAAAGCTCATGTGACCTGGCGGACCTCTGGGTGTTGGCTTGTGGCCTGAGAATAAATGGGTGCTGAACAATGACCACCATCTCCGCCTCCAAACAGACAGGAAACCCCATTGACTTGATTGTGTATTGTTGCGGTATTATCCACTGGCTTTGTTTGTGTTCACACACAGGCAGAGACAAATATGAGCGTGCATCACCATGCGCACAAACGCAGCAATGCAACAGTAATGCATGAAGGTATGACAACACCATTCATGCAAACACGCACAACTAGACACGCACACACAACACACATGCTTTGTTTATGTTCCTTTGGGCCGGCGGCTCGCTGTGGGACAAATGCAGGAACAGGATATTTACTGCGTTTCCTTGTCTGATTTATTTGTTCACAAAAGTATCTGAGAATATCAATGTGGGCTTTGTCGAAACTCGGCTTCACCATGTTTGGGCTTTCTTCTGTCAAAGTTCACTTCAATGCCAATCCTGCTGAATCCGTGCACAGTTGGAAGAGTGACAGACGATGGAAATATGAGTTCATGTCACGTTCGATAAATAGTGCGAGACATTTGTTCAGTTTTTTGTTGTTATTTTGTCTTACTTTAAAGCTCCGTTTGAAATTCAGTGTTAGAATGTAACGACGGTAAGAGTAATTTAAATATTGTTTGCGCAATGAAGAACAATCTTCCTTGGGCATGTCTATTTTATGTTACGTTATACTTCTACTACACTTAATGTCTCCAAAAAATGACACTTTTTAATCCGCATTCATTGGCCGATTATAGCTGCACAAACTCTGCAGTTCATCTTCACACAACCTACGTTAAGCATGTGATATGATGCATTGCTACCCAACAGCATAGTTACCTTCGCATTGAAAATGCGGAAGGTTATGTTTTGATCGCCGTGTATTTATTTATTTATTTATTTGTATGCGTGTTATTCGCAGAACAAAAAAAGTTTTAAACCGAATCGCATGAAATTTGGTGGGATGAGTGGTTATTATCCGGGGACCATTTGATTAGATTTTGGGATCAATCGGGTCAAAGGTCAAGGTCATGGAAAGGTTAAAATCTTCTTTTTACCATAGCACGGTCAATTTTTATCCAATTGGCAACTAATGCCAAAATGTTCATAATTCACTGCCCAATCTTGTGATATGCGAAGGTATGCGCTCTCCCGAGTGCCCATTCTAGTTCAAATTGATTCACAGTGGCCCTTAACTTTAACTTCTGTTCCACCACCCCTCCATCTCCCCCCTTTCGAGTGTGCCTCTCTCCCTCTGCCTTTATCGCTTACTCCTTCTAATCCCACCAAAAGACAGCCAGTCATATAAATCAACATGTTTACAATAAAATGTTTCCAATTAAAGAGGACGCTCGTTAGGGAGCATCAACAGACACCGCTGGATCCTTAATTGCTTGGGATGCCAGTGTGTGTGATGCATATTAATTACGTATTAACCTCACACACACACACACATACGCAAATGGTTGCAGGCACATTAGTGTGTGTTGCATATTAATTACCTATTACCCTTTGTGCTGTGCATTAAGAGCTGCGTGGCATCAGAAAGACAGCTTGCCCAAGGGCAACACACACACACACACACACACACACACACTAATGCCACCAACGTTGTTTATTCACATTGCATTCTCAATGAAGAATGAGCCGTTTCAGCCAGCCGCCCATGAGTCATGACCATAACTAATCTCACCACAGCAAGAGTGTGCATGTCCGTGTTTGCTCAGATACAAAGATGAGTGAGCGTGTCCCTTTAAGACAATTTACCAAGCAAAGCACCTCATCCATAGACCTAAGCCTTTCCTTTCATCTGGAGACGTTTCATCCGAGCATCTAACAGGATGAGTAATGAAGAGATGATTAAATTAAGTGAAGGAAATTAATTATTTCAAAATATAAAGAAAATAAATTTTTTCGAGGCGAGTAAGACTGTGTTTGAGAGTGGCGATATATGGTACTGCTCTTTTAAAGACTTAAGAAGTCACAACTGGGTGTATATGCTCCATAGATGTATTATTTGTGTGTTTATAAGTCACATAGCATTGTTTGATCTTTTAAAAAAGACTTGAAAGTCAACGGCAATGCTAACGGCTCCATCGTCATCCCTCCATAGCTAAATGATTACATCAGCATGCAAAGTTACAGACAGTGGCGACGTGCTGATGTCTCATAATAATAATTACTGTGCTCAATTCTTGATTTAGCGTGTTGGCGAGTGAACATTTAAATGAATTGAAGCAAAAAGCTGAGCCTGATAGGAATGGTCATTAACTTTGCAGATATTAGGTCAGGGGTGAAAGCATTGGACATGTAGAACCATCGAAATGATGTTGGCTCAAGATGAATAGTTATTAAATCGCCCAAATGAATGCCATCCATAGAGCCATACTAGTTGCACTATAACATCTGTAAAATATCTAGTTTCTTCAAATCACTAGATGCATATTGGAATTCAAGCTTATTGAAAGGTGTATAGGTTTATCATTTAGAGTAGAGACATTACAGATGGTTTCCATGTGGTCCATACAGTTTAAATGAAAGCGCTAATAAGTGACATGCACATTAATCCAGTTGACCTTTCATGAATCTAATTTAGTCGACTTGTTTTTCTTTTCCCGACAGCCGCACCACAAACTGTAAGGCTCCCCTCCAGCGCTCTGATTCCACACTGAACATGCATGTTCTTATTCACTCCCTGTGGCATTTTAAGCACATCCAACGTTCAGCCTTCAGCTGGCTGCTCTGACCTTAATGCCCCCTTTAGCCTGTGGGTGGTAAATCCTTAGACAAATAGTTAAACGAAAACAGTCAAACGGAGCAGGCTATATATATATATATATACAGTGCATCCGGAAAGTATTCACAGCGCTTCACTTTTTCCACATTTTGTTATGTTACAGCCTTATTCCAGAATGGATTAAATTCATTATTTTCCTCAACATTCTACACACAACAACCCATAATGACAAAGTGAAAACTGTTTTTTGCACATTTTTGCACATTTATTAAAAATAAAGAACGAAAACATAACATGTACATAAGTATTCACAGCCTTTGCTCAATACTTTGTTGAAGCACCTTTGGCAGCAATTACAGCCTCAAGTCTTCTTGGGTATGATTCCACAAGCGTGGCACACCTATTTCTGGGCAGTTTCTCCCATTCTTCTTTGCAGAACCTGTCAAGTTCCATCAGGTTGGATGGGGAGCGTCGGTGCACAGCCATTTTCAGATCTCTCCAGAGATGTTTCAAGATTCAAGATTCAAGATTCAAGATTTTGTCACACACACACACACACATACATGAAGGTGTGACACAAGTGCAGCAAGGAAGCAAAGAATGTGCAAGGCAACAAGTTTACAACAAAAACACAAACAACACAACACAATATTTACAGTGTGTGTGTGTGTGTGTGTGTGTGTGTGTGTGCCTAAGAGGGGCAGTTGTGTGGGTCTATGTGGGGGTCCTGGTGAGGTCGGAGTTCAATCGGGTTCAAGTCAGGGCTCTGGCTGGGCCACTGAAGGACATTCACAGAGTTGTCCCGAAGCCACTCCTTTGTTATCTTGGCTGTGTGCTTCGGGGCGTTGTCCTGTTGGAAGATGAACCGTCGCCCCAGTCTGAGGTCCAGAGCGCTTTGGAGCATGTTTTCATCAAGGATGTCTCTGTACATTGCTGCATTCATCTTTCCCTCAATCCTGACTAGTCTCCCAGTTCCTCCCGCTGAAAAACATCCCCACAGCATGATGCTGCCACCACCGTGCTTCACTGTAGGGATGGTATTGGCCAGGTGATGAGCAGTGCCTGGTTTCCTCCAGACATGACGCTTGGCATTCAGGCCAAAGAGTTCAATCTTTGTTTCATCAGACCAGAGAATTTTGTTTCTCATGGTCTGAGAGTCCTTCAGGTGCTTTTTGCAAACTCTAGGCGGGCTGTCATGTGCTTTTACTGAGGAGTGGCTTCCGTCTGGCCACTCTACCAAACAGGCCTGATTTGTGGAGTGCTGCAGAGATGGTTGTCCTTCTGGAAGGTTCTCCTCTCTTCATAGAACAACGCTGGAGCTCTGTCAGAGTGACCATCGGGTTCCTGGTCACCTCCCTGACTAAGGCCCTTCTCCCCCGATCGCTCTGTCTGGCTGGGCGGCCAACTCTAGGAAGAGTCCTGCTGGTTCCAAACTTCTTCCATGTCCGGATGATGGAGGCCACTGTGCTCATTGGGACTTTCAATGCTGCAGAAATCTTTCTGTACCCTTCGCCAGATCTGTGCCTCGATACAATTCTGTCTCGGAGGTCTATAGATAATTCCTTGAACTTCATGGCTTGGTTTATGCTCTGATATGCACTGTCAACTGTGATACCTTATATAGACAGTTGTGTGCCTTTCTCAATCATGTCCAATCAACTGAATTTAGCACAAGTGGACTCCAATCTCACATCTCAAGGATGATCAGTGGAAACAGGATGCACCTGAGCTAAATTTTGAGTGTCATGGCAAAGGCTGTGAATACTTATGTACATGTTATGTTTTCGTTCTTTATTTTTAACAGATTTGCAAAAATTTGCAAAAAACAGTTTTCACTTTGTCATTATGGGTTGTGTGTAGAATGTTGAGGAAAATAATGAATTTCATCTATTTTGGAATAAGGCTGTAACATAACAAAATGTGGAAAAAGTGAAGCGCTGTGAATACTTTCCGAATGCACTGTATATGTATGTATATATACGTGTATGTATATATATGTGTATATGTATGTGTGTGTGTGTATATATATATATATACACGTATATATATATACACATATATATATATATCATGCTATGCTCCGACATGTCTCACGGTGAATGCGTGCAGCTCATTTCCACACATGTTTTGTGTTCACTTTTCCTGTCGAACATGGATAATCTATTCACTCTAAATGAGCTAGAATTAATGATAATAAATACCTTTAGTCGACTGGAATTCACTTTCATTAAAGTGCCATGTGATGGATTATTACATTTTCTTTCACACCAATTTGCACATTTTAATTGCAAATGTTTATATCACTCATGATCATTTGCAACTCCCAGGGAAAATGAAAGCATCATTTTAATTTAATCGAAACACGTCGTATAATCTTCAACAACACATTATGCTCAAATGTCTATTTGTTAAATCTCTTCAGCAGTAACCTTTTTCAGGAAACAAATGCAGTTTCATGCTGACTCTTTTTAATTCGTTACCAAGAGGAAGCTGGGATCAGATATGGAACATATCTATTATACTATGTGTTATCCTCCACGGTGACGGCTGACAGCTGTGGCCAACGGACACAAATATATTCACCAAAGTCAAAATGTCATCAGTAGGAAATCCAAGTAAGTCATTAGAGTATCACATGCTGTCTAATTACACAGGTGATAGGCATAGCCACACCAGGAGGTGAGAGTTTAGCATATACTTTTTTTAAATGCTAGTTTTACTGGCGTGATATCTGACCATATATATGAAATTATGAATACGTTCAGAGGGTTTTCCCATGCGTCAGTATTTTTTTATCATGCTCCTTATCTACTCTCCAGTCTACTTCACTGCCTGCATGTGTGCCTGTCTTTTTTAAATGAGCTGCCACCCTGTTTTTTATTGATTTGGCCATGGGGGTTCGGAGGATGAAGTCAAGGAGAGCTAGACACCCGACTATGGCAATAAATCTGTATGCAGCCATAAATGTGTGCGTGGTCGCATGGCTGAAGTAGACAAAGGATCAGGTGTGTCCTACTGCCCTGAATGCCGCAGCCTTCAACACACACACACACACACACACACACACACACACTCGTAGAAGGTGATCCGGTTCTACACCATTACACAGACTCAAATTAAGTAAATGGACAAGCGATAAAAATCATACATTTAATAACTGTGGATCAGCATTTATCCATTCAGTTAAACAGAAAAAGAATGGCAGCAACAAAAAAATCCACCATTTAGACCATCTTTTCATATTGCACCAACTAAAATCCCCCCTAAAGACATGCATTACTGTCTGCGCTTTGTTGAGCATGAATTATGTCAAAGGCTGCGTTACTATCTGCTCGTTGGAAACTAGGCCAGCCTCGTGGATGCCTCAAAAGCAATGTCTTGAGCCCATCAACTCATAATTGGGGAATGTGTGGCATCCCTCATGCTAAGCCAATCCACACGTACACACAAGGCCACACAGAGGCTGCGTCTGTGTGTGTGTGTGTGTGTGTGTGTGTGTGTGTGAAGCAGCGGTGAGACAGAGAGCGATCCAGGGCAGAGGGAGAATTTTTCAGGTTTAATGTTCCATGACAGGTGACCAAGGTTCCGTCAAGGGGAATCGGAGCCATTGTCGCCTTACGCCTAAAACACACACAAATCCCCCCTCACACTCCTCCTTCGTCTCGTCTCCTCTCTTCCAACCATTCTCTTCCCTCATATTATTTGCTTTTCACCTACTTCTTCTTCTCCTATTCGTTATCCTTCTGTCCTCTTACCTGAAGTTTAATTATGAAGTTGTTAATCCCAGTTGCAGCCTGAATGGGCTTCACAGCAACCGTCTTTGAGAAAGAGACGGGGGGGACAACAGCTCCTAACCTTTAACGCCCTTTGAGGACGAACACGGGCGTAACATCGCTTCTCTTTTGTCCTCCACTGTCTCTGTTTTATTTATGTATGTAACTCTGCTTATCGACCCAACCCCTCAAAGTCCAACCTCCCATTATTATTTCATCCTCTATCGCATGTGTCTATGTGTCTCTGTCTGGGCGCAACAGACAAATCGGGAAGAAAATGATGGTGAGATAAGTCTGTGATTGGATGGCTTGGGGGCGCAGCCGTGGCGACAGAGGTTGATGATGTATTTTCCCGTGTTAACATTCAGTGTGTGTCACCCCGCTGTCTACCTGCCCCACTTAGATCAACGGAGTGTGTGTCTGTGTGGGAGGGTGGAAGAGAGATTATGTCTGTTTCAGTGCTTGGTTGTGTATGTTTCCCATATGGGGCCGGGTGGGTACAATATTGTGCAGCAGATGCCCAGGATTCCTAACCAGGTTAAGCGCCACAATGGAACAAAAATAATCATATTTGTTGGGGTAAGACAAGAAAACCAGAGGAAGAGAGCAGGGTGGCACAGTTTGGAAGAAAAAAATAACTCTCGAGGGAAATGAGAAATCAGAATTTAAAAGGAACAAAGAAATACAAATGTGACAAAACGGTGTTGAATTGTTCTTTTAAATGTCTTTCGGTGACCCTTCAAAACAACCACCCATAGAAATTGGCAATGTTGACCTCCTTTTCATTTATTTTTGTATTTACTTTTTCAAAGGAACTAACGATGCTGTCCTGTTGTTTCTCTCCCCCACCTCCTTTTTTCCCCTCCCCCATGACCCCCTTCCTTTTCCTGTTTGTACGTCAACTCTTATTATCTCATCTTTATCCAACCCCAAACATCCCATGGCGTCCGGCCCCTCCCCTCCTCGTCGCTCAGTCTGCAAAGTGGGGTTTTACCGTTCGCTGCTGGACTCCTTGGCCTGCAGTAAATGTCCACCCCACAGTGCGGCCAGGCAGACGGGGGCCACCGCTTGCACTTGTGAGGACGGATACTATAAGATCGACTCCGACCCTCCCAATATGGCCTGCACACGTGAGGATTTATATTTGCACTCGCTAACTTCTGATTTCATGTTCAGAGTTTTGGGACTTTTTTGATTTTCGATATGTTGCCTTAGTGACCCCTTTCTAACCTCTCTTTCAGGCCCTCCGTCTGCTCCACGCAACGCCATCTCCAATGTCAACGAGACCAGCGTCTTCCTGGAGTGGTCCGTTCCCATGGAAACCGGCGGCAGAAAGGACGTGCGCTACAACATCCTGTGCAGACGGGTCTTGCCAGATGGAAGGGGCTTGGAAGAATGCGGCCCCAACGTACGTTTTTTGCCACGTCGCGTCGGCCTGTCGAACACCTCGGTCATGGTGGCCGACCTGCAGTCACACACCAACTACAGCTTCCTGTTGGAGGCTGTCAACGGAGTGTCAGAGCTGGCCAAAGACCACGCCAAGCAGTATGTGTCACTGAATGTGACAACCAATCAGGCAGGTATGTTGCGCCAGATCTGTCACCTCTGTCGAGACTTTTTATGTTTTGCCAATCACAGCCTCCCCATGAGTTCTCCAATCAGCACCCCGTCTGTCCAGTTTTTCTTTCTTTTTTCCCAGTAATCAAAATTGTTCTATATTTTCCCAAAACACACCATCACCATTGTGTCCTTTCTTTTTCACCTCGTTATTGAGACTTCCACAGACCGACCTGCAAGTTGGATTCCTGCCTGCAAATATCTCATTTTGGTAACAAAGACGCCAGATCAAATTATCACAGTATTTTTCCAACAAATCTGTCTCCTGTGTTACTTTTTGTTTCATGCACCATCCTTGCAGAGAATGAGGGAACATTGCACAGTGGAAAGCTGTTTTTGTTTGTTTTTGCATTTAGATTTGTCATTTAAAAAGCAGCTTGGTCCCCTCAATTAGGCGGCGCACTCCATCAATAATCTTTGCAGGAATCGGGGGCATAATGAAAGCTCTTGATTTGCAGGCTGAGTATGGGGTGTCGTGTGTGTGTGTGGGAGGGGGGGTTCTGCATGCCCGTAAGAAATAATAAATCAAGCTGATAGGCAAGTTTGCATGTTTATTTTAGGCTGGGAAAGAGTTTTACTCATCAACTCTGAGCAAAGAAAGAAATCTTCAGCTTGTATAATGTTTCGCACTTGTCGTATATTCATATACTTGGGAATATTCCATTATCTGCAATGCCTGAGCATCTTAGACATTCTGTGTGACGATAAAATATGCTTGAGCAAGGCACTAAACCAAGAACACTGAAGCACCGTTGCCAAACATAAAATACCACTGTACTATTAGACAATGAAAGAGTCCAAATACTCTTCATAGCTGTAAATAGTGGAAGCTTTGCTGGCTTTCCTTTTTTTAAATGGAGATTTAAATTCATATGGGCTTTGGGAGACCATTTTTATGTTTATGGGAGATATGTGCCTGTGTAGTTTATTTAATTTGCTTGCAATGAAATGGGTTTCACATGGCGTAATGATATGAGAAATAAATATGAGACTAATGCTCTCCTTCCCAAGGAGTCCATCTGTAGGGAAGGCGAGAGAAAAGAACGATTTTAAAGGAGCGTGTTTGTTCCTGTTTGTTGAACAAATGGTCCATTGGCAGACGAGTAGCCGTAGGCAGTAGTAGCAGCAGTAGGAGAGCGAATGAGATGGGCAGATGGTTGTCTGACAGTCAAGAGGACTGGTGGGCCCTCAAACTGTGTTGTCTTTGTGCCTGTCAGCGCACTGAGTGGAGTACACCAGACTGCAGAATCCATATTCAGTTTATTGGAGCTGTGGCTAGATTAAAGTTAGCCAGTCACTGGACCATGTAGAGATTAGGAATTACAGTAGATTAGATTACACACGGTTGGATGAGTCACAGACAGATGCAATGTGCTGCTCTCTGGCATGGCTGGGGTCACTTCATCCCTGTCGATGTTGGATAAATATACTCTCTTTAATTTGGGAACACAAGACATTCAAGAGTCACTGGCACCGCTGAGTTTGAGCCGCGATCAATAGAATAACATGAATTACCGAACCTGTTGTGGTAGAAAGGTTGCTGTGCACGGCACCACTGACCACATCAAACGTTATTGCCAAATTGTTGCCAGGCTTTTTGTTGCACCTAATTAAACCCAACCCAACCAGGATGTCAGGGTGGACGAACCCTCCATTGTGAACTCATCTGAACTCATATTCTGCCTTGTGGGCAGAAGCCAGCGTGGCAGCCTTTTGCGTAGTATCTCGATGCTGGTGAAACGGCGGCGGTTAAATTGAGGCAACAAACCCACTTAGTTGGGTTAGGATTAAAAAACATCATGAATTGGCTTAGAATAAGTATACTTGTAATGCAAGTTATAGTAACTTCGTGAGACTCAAATATAATAAGACAATATGGCGCTAGGCTTGTGTCTACGTCTTAATGCAAGGTCTCTTTCAAGAAATCATGATCCGACTCGTTAACATAATCTACAGAATTTGGAGTAATACTGTAATATTTCGTTTTTGGGTGTGAACTGTTCCTTCTTTTTTTTTTTTTAAATGACCTCGCTTTCGAGATTCCCCAAAGTAATCAGAACAATCTTGTTCACCGTAATCCTGAAGCATAAATTTTTATGATCAGTTTAGCATCCTGCCTCACCTCTCTCTGTTCCACAGATACGCAACGAGGACTTTGATCAGGACTGTAAACATCTGTGTTTTTTGACTGAGCTTCTGCTCACGAGGGTGCAAAGGGCCAAAACGAGATACCGAGACCGAAGTACTGAGAGACGGGGGCGCCGGCCGGGTAGGCTCAGATAGACGGAGGGAAAGAGCCGGAGGACCAGCCGTTTGATGTGTGGGAAATGGCACACTCGATATGGGATCCGTAAAATAGGTGATTTCACAGTGTCCCTGTGAAGATCTGCTGAATAATAAAGTGTTGGTAGTCATGAGGAGGAGAGGTGAAAGGCAGGAGGGAGGACGGAACAATAGGACAGGGTTAGAGGAAGAAGCTGTGAAAATGGTGGGGTGGTTGTAATGAGGCAAAGAAAAAGTGAGATTGCAGAAAGTGGTAAAGGAAAAGGGGAGGAAGAAGGAACTAGGAGAGGGTGGTCATTAAGTGAGTGGGAACATTAATCAAACACTGAAAGCTGATGCAGATACAAACATAAAAAAAAAAATGAAAGTCATATTTATTGCACTGTTTTGATGTTTTCGTTCCCACCAATACATATTGTTGACAAGGTGGCCAACTATCAACCATTAGGTCGTAGGAATTAACTTACAAAAAAATAAATCACCAAACTTGATGTTTCTAAGCCTCTATAGTTTAGGTGTTCCTTCGTGCCTTGTGAATACATCTGTGAAGGCTCTATTGGTAGTAATGAGTAAACTTCTCCTACGCAAGGAAATGTCAATTCGGTCTTGTCGGCCGATAAGCTTGATGATCATGGAACGAGTTCCCGCGGTAGCTCTATTATGCCTTTTCTTTCATGTTGTTCACAGCGCTGCGTGGTAACTGCACACTAAATGCTCCCATACATTGTTTGTGCTGTTGTGGGCTATTAATCAAATGAATCGTGTTGCATTACTTTGTGGGCGGTAAAAAAAAGATAAGAGCACATCCTGGGGCTCTGCCTATGTGTCTTTTGTTGTTAGTCATATATTCAATATAAAAGCAGTGGGTTAGCGATAGCAAGGGTGTTTGCACTAAAACTGCTAATTTGTGAGTATTTTAGCTCTACTTGTTGGAAATGTATCACTTTTAGTGACTCAGAGTAATATTTAGTTAGCACATGTACATTTGGAGTCTCCGAATGTCCTTTTTGGACATCTGTCTGTACAGTCGTACTTCAATTTGAGTCCTGGTACTTAGAAGAAACTTTATTAGGATTATTCTCCGATTTTTGGTTTCCTTGACGTATGCGTATAGCAAGTGTGGCTCAGGAGCAGCAGCCCTTTTAAATTTAGGAAAGTCAATTTAGGTATTTTCTTTGGACTGGGAGACGTTTCCAACGACAGATGAGACATTTGGAAGATTAAAGCAGAGGAGATAGGCTATAGAAAAGGGTCGTCGAGAAGCCGGCCAGGGGTCACATGGTTCATATCGTTTTATATGAAACTTCTGGTGACATATAATATGTTTTTTGTTGCATTAAACATATGTCATCTCTAACTCTTCACTTCAGAAGAAGATTGCCTTCCACCTGGTTGAGTTTGTGCACTCTGTATTCCTTTCAACCTATTATGCCTTCATCAGTCGGACGGCAGAGGAGAGATGACAGGAAATACGTGAAGAGAGAGACGGGGGAATGACATTCAGCAAAGGTCTGGGGACGTTGAGGTTTATGGTCGGACCGAGAAGGCGCCCTGGACTTCCAGTCGTCTTCCTGTTATGACTTTTATGATTTCGTGATTGACTGGAATATCCCAATATGTTGTGTGATGGATCACTTTCTAGGCAACCTGTTACCGTTGCAATTGTATGAAACATATGAGAGTGGGATGAGATGGAGCAGGCGGGTGGTTTAGTTGCAAAAAAAAAAAATGAAAAGATGAAGGCAGCTTCGATACTCTGCAGCCTTAATAAAGCCATCGCTCTCTCTTTGTCTCCCATATCCCTTTCTCTCTGTCTCTGGGTCTCTCTGTCTGTCATTCTCTGAGGGTAGTTAAAGGATAATAAACCAGGTAGTTGAAGCTCTGTATTGATTTTGGTGATGCTCCAGACACATAGTGGTCTGAGAGGCTTATGTTCTGCACGGTGATCACGTTGCTCTTATCTGAGGCCAGAGTTGTCGCACTGGAGGGCTGCACTCGTCCGCTGAATAGCTTTCCCGGCCTGTGCCTGCATGAAACGGAAGCTTCGGCTCAATTTGAAAAACGGAAAATAGCTTTTAGACATTTGGAGTTTAATGTACTGTCGGCACTCATTAGCAGATGTAACAGGCACTGGAAGGGAGTGTGATTCCTCCGTCTTCCTCTGAAAGTGTTGCCGGTGTCCCGTCTCCACGCTTCCACCAGGTCTCTCCCTCTCACTTTTTTTTCCCTTTTTGTCAACTCTCTCGCTTTTATTCCATCTTCTCTTCCGTCTCTTTCCAGCACCTCCCATTCTTTCTCTCGCTTTCTCTCTGCACGGGTGTTTCTCAAATGCGTCAGCCACTGAGTCTAAACGAGCAAGTGTTTTAAAACCCGAGTCGTGGCACTGAAAGGTGTCTCATTGTGTAAATTCTGTTCACTAAAATTCCGCCTGGGGTGTTAAATATGGACGTCGTGCGTCTGTGCCGTTTGGCATTTGGGGAAGAGGAAAGGTTAGGACTGAGAAGGAACGAGCAGAAATGATGTGATAATTAAATCCGTTGTTTGGAAATGTGCTCCAAACATACACAGAATTGCTGCAAATTGAAAACATTTTGGGTTTGCATTTAACAAAGCAAGTCATTTTTAAACAACAATTTTGGGAATATTCTTATTTTCTTGTTTATTTTTTGGAAAAACATTTGACAATTATAAATGATAGTGTGTGTGTATATATATCCTCTTTGCAGATGACATGCTAATATTATCTTGCGTATACACAGTGCTGTATATTTAAAAGCAGCAGCCAGATTTTAAATGTAAGTTATAACTGGAATGGCACATCAACTTTATTTTTAAAGCCCCATATCAAAAGTGTGTAAAACAGAGGGCTGTACAATCTGCACACAACCCTATATTCTATTTTAATTAAATGTAGGCTGGCGATATGCATCCATTTTCGGTGGATTTAAACTTGTATGTTGGTGTATTGTTACCCGCTAAGCTGCTGGGAAGAGAAACCCTCTCTCATCATTGCATCCCAGCCTTTCTACCATTTAATCGTTGTGTGTGTGATTGGTTCTCTGGTTTCAGGCTTTTAAGATGTTGCCGATAACACTTCTGTGCAACCATCCACTCAGGATACAGTTACTGTGTTTGTAGCAATGATTTATTCCCTGTGGAGTTCGGCTGAGGCTATTGAAACCAAAACGTTGTTTAGCATTTGCAGGAGGACCACACACACACACACACACACACACACACACACACACACAGAGACACACACTGACACACACTATCGGGATGTTTCCTGAGGGAGCATTTTGCCTGGTGAAAAGCTCTTTATGTGACAGAGAGTCTCCAACTGTCCCTCTGAGAGATCGGCCAACATTTCAGGTTACAACTAGCTGGCTCGACGATTGATGCACACGACTGAGCTCACTTAACATCCGAATTTAAAGAATAAATGACCAAAAATCCTCGAATGGAAATTAAATTGTGCACAAACCCAAACTAAGGGAAGGTTTTCTCCTGTAATCTGCAGACTGCGCCAGATGTGTAGAGTCACCGGTGGCTTCAATGGCTCCGCTGCCAGCAGCTACTGAATAGCAAGAAATAAAGGGGTAGTTGAATTGGGCACATGTGGATCTTGTCGCCAGATTGCAGACAATTTGTGTTTCTTTCAGAGGCAAAGCTGCTTCGGTCCCAAAAATAATCTCAGTAGTTGAGATGAAGCTCAATGGACTGTGCCAAATAACCATCGAAGAACTTTGGTAACTTAACAAATGTGAATTCATGAGAGGAAACTCTGGGGGAAATAAAATATGTTGACAAAAATTACCCAGGATGACAGAATTAACTCGGCAGCAAAGACCGATGTACAACACTGTGTACTTCCTAATATAGTACCCACCCCCATCTCCTCTTTCCATCATGTTTTACATTTTTGGGTCTTTTTTTATAATTTTCTTCTTTGATGTTTCAGCTTCCGTTTTTAATATTTCATAACGTGCAACAGTCACAGCCAGCATTACAACTATCTCTGTGCATGTAAACAGCAAAGAATGAGGTGTCTTCAAAAGAGGGATGTCTTATAGAGGCTGATGGCACCCAACCGGTTTAACAACGTTGGCACCCGTTCTCTTGTGTTTGAACTAACTGGCATGCTTCATAAACGGTTGGACGTGTACGACTGTTCCTGAAATTGTATTATGTCTTTTTTTTATCTTTGTGTGTGTGCAGCACCATCCCCGGTTAGTGTGGTGAGAAAAGGCATTTCGGGGAAGAGCAGCATCTCCCTTTCTTGGGCCGAGCCCGACCGCCCCAATGGCATCATCCTGGAGTACGAGATCAAGTATTTTGAAAAGGTACAACAGAATGTGGCTCCTCATATGAAGCTACGTGTCTCTCTCTTCTGGCCTTGGGCATCCTGTGGTTTCTGAGTATTTTTCTAAATATCACATTATACAGAAGTTTACACAGATTGCCTTGTATGCATGAGTGGATTTTGTATCCAGTATACTGCATGTATTATGTTTATTAGCGCCACCATGCAGCCTTTGTCCACAGGTACGGTCACCTTCCTCGTAGTACCGTTTGACTTTCACATTGCATCCTCCTGTCGCCAATGGAGTGCGCCACATATTCAATGTGTTAAATTGCTGGAAATGTGTTCACAAAGATTGCTCAAATTACATTCAATTTAGCTTGAAGTGCCTTTTATTTATGTAAAGTGGCCCCTCCAAAAAACCTCCGCCTCTAAAAAGACTCATTTGACTGAGCGATAGCTGCATCGGTGTTTTATTTCCTCTCTTTATTTTCTAGTTGGATTTGGGTGGAGGCAGGAATTTGATACCTCTATATAGCTCATTGTTCCTGTGCCCTTCTTCTTTCTCTCTTCCGTCGTCTTTTCTGGCAAGGTCAGAATAAAGGTATACAGGAGTTTGTGGTCGGTGGTTAGCTAATGGCTTCTGGCTAATGGAGGGGGCATTTAGCTGTGTTTTTAAACCTGATGTGGTTACAGTTCAGAAACTGATCCTTACACACACACACACACACACACACACAGTTACACAGTAGCACTCACACACGTACTACTATAGCTTATAGGGATGCAAAGATCTGCCTTTTTCAGTCAAGATACCGATACCGGCGCTTTGGGTATCGGCCGATACCGAGACCTGGTCCGATGCCAGGGTTTGATGAATATGCCGTATGCATCACTGTGTGGAAGTGACTGAGCACTTTCTTTTATGTGTAAAGGCACATCAGGCTTGACCTTTTTTTAATGCAAACTATAGGTGGATTGGTCGACCCCTATATCCGATCCAGCGATTTTAATTGTTTTAATATCGGCGCATCCCTGGTAGCTTAGCCACAAAAATGTACTGAAGATGTGCAGGCAAGAAGACTCAAATGTGTAATATCTGCACCAACCTCAAACCATCAACCCTCCTCTGTTTCTCCCACAGGAGCAGGACTCCAGCTACACCATCATCAAATCCAAGGAGACCGAGATGGTGGTGGAAGGCCTGAAGCCCTCGTCGGTCTACATCTTCCAGGTTAAAAAAACTAATAAATAGGAAAAGGCATTGATTAATAATGTGAGGACAGAAAGCACTTTAGTCTGAGACGAGAAGAGGTAAATAAGCAATTTAAACAATGTAGAGTCAGTGTCAAATGTGTGACACATGGCTGATATACATTTGCATTTGCTGCATTACAGGTGCGAGCCAGGACCTCAGCCGGCTACGGAGCATTTAGCCGACGCTTTGAATTCCAGACCAGCCCTTACTGTGAGTACACCAGAGAGAGAGAGGGAGAGGGAGAGAGAGACTACAAGTTCAACTTGTACGTGACTCCCACCTGCTTTTTTAGGGGGCTGCGTCAACAGCAGGTGGCAGGTGGGCTTTTGTGTGTGGGTGTACTACTTGTGTCTAATCCCGCCTCTTCCTTTGGCAGTAACTGCGACCAGTGAGCGTGCTCAAGCTTCGATAGTCACGGTGGCCATCACGTTGGCTCTGGTCCTACTGGCGGTCGTCGCTGGATTCCTGCTCAGTGGACGGTGAGTGCTAAATAAACACCTGGAGGAACACGGATGCAACCAGGGAAGCAGGATCTCTGTGTGCAACGTGTGAGCACATGAACTTGCGTGATATGCCAGGAGACGTCTTCCTTTTCGTCCAGTGGGCGCCTGTGGCTTGTCCAGTCAACTCAAGATGGGCGGTTTCGGTCCTGTGAGTGCGTGTGAATGAGCGTTTGGATTGGACCCCGATGAGCGGGTTGGCATCCGGCCCTCTGCCATCACTGTTTGAATATGTGAGGGAATGGGTGAACGTTGTATAGTGGTCGTGATGCTAGGAAGGTGCTTTACAAACCATGCTCAATTTCAGGTTCATGCTTGTGTTTTGGTTTTCTCCTCGAACGTGTCTACATGTTTTTTGTTGTAGATAAAACACCTTCATTTCCCTCAGTACCTCTGAAAATGCCTGTATATTCACTCTGTTTTGAAGCGCTCAGTTTTAACGCCTGCCTTTTTAATTAAGCCCTCCTCCAAAAAAAAGCCCAGTTCCCTCTGAATCCTCAACGCTCTGCGCCATCGCCATCTTCTCAGCATCACTGCAGCAGGGAACTCTCTCTCTTTTTCCTCTTGCTCTCTCTCTCTCTTTTTCCTCTTTCTCTCTCTCTCTCCCTCCCTCCCTCCCTCCCTTTAGCTGCACTTCTCCTTGTGAATAATGTTGTGACCTTATGGAAGTCCCGGCGGCTCGTTTAAAGGCACCGTTTCGTAACACTGGCAGTTCTCTGTGAATTGGGCGTGTTGATACTTTCACAATATTTAAGTACTGCCTATACCTGATGAATATTTTTTTTTACGTCATGGACATTTCTGGGACATTTAAATACTTTCCTAAATCTCTGCAGTGACACTCCTCCATCGTTGGAGCAGGGGACATTTTTGGACGATGACAATTAACGTTGCTTACTTCAGGGGAGTAATGGCGAATACATGTTCCCCGCATAGAACGTCGTTGCTCAGCGTGAAACCTCTGAATACAGATATTATCATGTTGAAAGGCACAGTGGTCATGAGCGGTTCGGAACCTGTGGATGAATGTTAGCTCAGTCGGACGATATCCACTTGTCCTTCTGCTGATGAGCAAAAATGAGCAATATCAAATCTAATTTGTGACCCAGATTTTTCTGTGTTGTGGAGCGGCACTATGGGATTAGATACATGGCTTTAGGTTAGAGATTTGTAATAGGTCAGGAGGATTAAGGGTTTTAGGTTCTGGCTTCAACGACGATGCACACAACCCAGTGGAATCTTCCCAAGTCTGGTGTCACAACGTTGCTCCATTAATTTAAAACATTTTTTTTACAGCAGCATTTAGCACTCTTTACGTTGCACACTGCATTAATGTTGGATCTGCAAGCCTCCGCTCTCACATGACCTTCACTTTATGGTGTCCTGTAAATGGTGCCACCAATCGTCTGGTGTCCTTTTCACACATGCACACACCCACACTAGATACATGAATGCAAATATCATGCTATCAAACACGTGCAAAAGTTGCCAGAGTAAATGTATTCAGCCCCCTGTTCTCATATGACCATGACAGACGCTCGATACTCTTTTATTTGTCTGCAAAAGTTAATTAAACCTTTGCCGGAGTCCATCTTTGGAGACCACATTCCACTGTGACATGTATCTCGTTAAGTTAATTAACTGTTACGTCCAAAAGCTTTTACTGAACCATAATTAAAACGGCTGAGGGCAGTTTTACGAGGGCCGCAGTCTGAATTCATGCAGTTGCTGGACAGAACGATGGGATGGATGGACGGTGGGGGCTCTGGTAATGCTCAAGGATTAAAGAGCAAATCGGGAAAAGAACATTGGTGATTTCGGGGATGAGGATCGCTCTGGTTTCGTGTGGGGGAGGAGAGATGGAGGAATGCCAAGTTTTCCAGTGATGGATTTGGAACACAAGCCCCTCTAACCACTGTACCCCCCCCCCCCCCCCCTCCGCCTGCCTGACCCTCCAGACTACACGCGCGTGCATAGACGCAGCGCACATGTGTACACAGACGCGCATGCATGCGGATGCGTGTGCTGTACGCATGGGTTAACACACAGACACACACATGTAGGAAGTATGAGGGTCTGCTGGGCATGAGCGTGCTCAAACCCCTAGACTCAACAGATCCGGCAAAATAAGCAGCCTTGGGCACACACACACACACACACACACACACAGAAACGGACTCCCCTCCCCCAGACTATCCAGCTGTGCGCACCAAACCCCTCCAGTCGAGCCTGGCTGCCCTGTGGAGATGACCCCTTGTGTGTTGCGGGCCTTTTGTCTTCAAACTCCGGAAAACTTGTGCATCTAAAACATTCAGTTGATTTCTGGTTTTGCGAGTGCAATAATGTGGATCAATGCGTTTGCCGCTGAAAATATACCATTTTTAATGTGAGTCTCTGTGTCCGCTCGGTCACTGCCGTGCGCTCGCATGTGCGTGTAAAATAACCTTCATCAGTCCTCCTGTCCTGTTTTAATCTGGGTCATCTCTGATTATCTGTGTTGCTGCTTGTCCAAATATTGAAATATGGAAGCTTTTGAGCTCACACCCAGACAAAAAACATGTCAGTTTTGGTCTATACATGAAGGGACACACACAGGCAAGAGATTAGGATACGATATGTCAGCAGACACTAGGCAGTCACTGAAGGGATGTCTCTTCTATTCCCTTCTTCTTTTGGGCTACTCCCATAAAAATGAATCTTTATTTCATCCGTGGCTTTTATCGAAGAGCTCAAGACTGCTCTCTTTCCCATCAGAGTTGATCTCTTGACCAGGGCTTTCTTTGAAAACGGTATTATTTGAAAACTGCGACCCTTTTCTAATGGCTTTACGCTTTCAGCATTTTCAGCAATTTTTTTCTCAAACCTTGAAATGTAAGTTAGCAGAATGTAGGAGGAAAGCTTAGATCCAAGTGTTGGCGAGGATTTGCTTTCATGTCTCTGGGCCATTTTATGGGATCTCAGTCTGGTACCCTTTTCTTCTCTCAGTGTAAATGCCACTGTTTAGATATACAGGAGATAAAATGTATAAGGGCATTCTGCATTTTTATGGTTTCCTCATACTATAAATTGAAAAAGTATGTACAGTTTGACTGAAACTGAGGTGTTGTCATTCTAGGTCCTCTGTATAAAGCATTAAGGCAAATATATATTTAATTCAATTCAGTTTATTTGTATAGCCCAATTTCACAAATTACAAATTTGTCTCAGAGTGCTTTACAATCTGTACACATAGACATCCCTGTCCCAAAACCTTGCATCGGACCAGGAAAAACTCCCAAATAACCCTTCAGGGGGAAAAAAGGGAAGAAACCTTCAGGAGAGCAACAGAGGAGGATCCCTCTCCAGGATGGACAGGTGCAATAGATGTAATGTGTACAGAAGGACAGATTTAGAGTTAAAATACATTCAATGAATATGACGGAGTGTATGAATAGTTCATAGTAGGCATATTTCACGATGGAGACCTCCACGATCCATCAGGCAGATGGCGGTGGGGAGGAGGAGTGGGCGGAGTCTCAACAGGGCATTTAAAGTTGTTTATATTTATTTAAAAGCAAAATGAAATGCCGTTACATGTGCACATATCAAAACTGTGGCATGACATTGTCTCCGGTGCTCCCTCTCAGGCGCTGTGGCTACACTAAAGCGAAGCAGGATCCCGAAGAGGAGAAGATGCACTTCCACAACGGTCACAGTAAGTTCACAAAGCCCCAAACTCATGTTGTCTCCGTAAGGTCATCCGCACGGTCCACTACATGTACAGTAGAGGGTTCAGAAAGGGGCCATGTCGGTATGAGTTTGTTCACCCCGTAGGCGCGTGTGTGTGCATGCGTGTGCGTATGTGTAGCTATTTTTTAAACGACACGGCTACAGACCAACTCCATGGCAGCCGTGCTGGCAAAGGACACAAAAAAGCTATGATGATTTATAGGCCATGACAGCTTAATATCTTTGGCCACATTTTTTGGCATCGCATTCTGCCATCCTGCTGGCATCGGAGCCGATCGTGACGGGTTCATTGGCGCCGGAGAGCTCAGGGAAAAATACGACTGTTGCCATCACGATTACATTGATTCTTGATTGATACTCATCACGCCAACAAAAAGCAACTTAAATAGTGTCTCTTGTTTGAGGGCATATTAAAGGTATCAAATGAATCATTATATAGTTCTCTATTTGTTCTTTTTTGTCAGTTGATGGAGTAATGCTTCTCATGAAACGTAGACTAATCTTAGGGGTATTAGAGCGTGTACTAAATCACATCCAGAACAATACTAAGAGGAAAACGTGTTTATATCTCAGTATACATACTTGTATGATAATTCAGACCATTTTGTAGACGTTTAGAAACAATCATCAATATTGCCTTCAATAGCCTTTGTTCATTTAATGCATGCATTCATTCTGAATACATGTTAGTGATGGTAAACAGCATCTAAATAGTAATGATGCCATGCGTGTGTATCTGCAGTAAAGTTCCCAGGGGTGCGGACCTACATTGACCCCCTCACCTATGAGGATCCCAACCAGGCCGTGCATGAATTTGCCCAAGAGATTGATGTCTCCTTCATCTCCATAGAGAGGATCATCGGAGCTGGTGAGTCAATGCTGTGTGTGTGTGTGTGTGTGTGTCTGTGTCTGTCTGTCTGTCTTCCGCTAATTATTATTCTAAGTGGCAGTTTAGGGCTTATTTAGGGCCACAATAATGTCTCGCAGAATGCATTGTGGTTGATTTCTGAAGTGAACCTGATCAGTCAAGCATACTTAGGTAAAGATACTCTCATCCTGTAGCAGCTGAATTTAAACAATGCTGTCTTCATAGTTGTGTACAGTGGCCATCTCCATCTTGGTTTTTGGCAGTCGCAGTTTCCTTCTTTTGCAAGCAGAAGTGATGCAAGAAGAGAGAGCCAAGTACAACCGAACACTGGGGCATTTTGAGTCAACCAAACTGTCAACTTTCATTTACAACTGAGAAGTTCTAAGATGAAAACACGGACAACTCCAGGGACGGACAACAATGTGGTCGCAACCTGTCAATCACACAGTAGCCACGCCCTAAATCATAACATGACCTTCCTGGTCCATTTGACTCTAAATGGAACCATCTTTTACTTAATAAGCATCATGCTGTATTGAAGGAGACTTGAAAACTAGTGAATGAGACTATACACTTTACAATGTTTACTGAGATCAACAGAGCAGTCGAGTATTTTTTTCATTGACTTCTGTACAACCAGACTAACATTTGTCTCCAGAAGAGTCGCCCCCTGATGGCCATGAGAAACAATGGATTTAAGAGTCACATCCACATTAGCTTCACTCTTCAGACCCGTAGACAGCCGCCCGGCTGTATTAAATGTTGTCTTCTACCTGCGAAAAACCTTGCGCGTCATTGTACAGAAGTATGCTTAGACGCATTCTCAATTTAGCCAAGCACTGCTAGAATATCACAGCTTGCACGGCTATGAATGGTGTTTGTGTTCCGCTTCAAAAATGTCTTTATTTGCAACATTTGTGAGTCTCACAAACGTTCTCGCTGTGCAGAAGCTTAACCTCAGTTTGACACTTCTTGTGGATTCTATGTATCTATCTGTTGTGATGGAGACAACTGAGATGAGTGAATGTGCTTGTATTGCAACTCTGATCCCAAGTAACATAAGAACTTAATTGTCATCGGTTGAGTTTTAAAATAACAGAAGAAGAACAGAAATGCGTCAGCGCTATAAGGTTTGTTTCGTCTTCCCATCAAGACCTTTGAAGATCAAGGTGAGCTGCAATGTTAAGGCCACGGTCAAGCTCAGTCTCTTTTCCTCAGGGGAGTTCGGCGAGGTCTGCAGCGGACCGCTGAGGCTGCCGGGGAAAAGGGAGATTCAGGTTGCCATTAAGACCTTGAAGGCGGGCTACACCGAGCAGCAGAGACGCGACTTCCTGTGGGAGGCGTCGATCATGGGCCAGTTCAACCATCCAAATATCATCCGTCTGGAAGGCGTGGTCACCAAGAGTGAGTCACCAGCATGTCTGTTTCTAGTCAGACTTTACCCTCTTTGCTTTTTGGTCGTGAGCCTAAGAATCCGCCTTCAGGATTTAGAACATATGTCACAATGCAGATTACTGCGACTTCTCGTATGACCGTTGTACCGTGTAGATGTTTGGTAATCTCTAGCTAAACTTGTCAGACTCTGCTCTGATTTCTTCCATCTATAAGCTGTACTTAGGTTTTTCATCCATCAGACCCAGCTGTTCTTCATCAGTCGGGTTTGGATGTGCTTCGACAGCTCCAACTGTGGTTTAGCAAGCTTAGTTGTGCTTTGAGTTGTACTTTTAAAATGACTTTTTCACTGACATACTACTCGTGTATCTATGTGATGGATACAGTAAAAACAAAATGAAATGTGATTATAGTTCAGAAAGCTCCAACATTGCCTTCCTGAGGAGCTGAATCGTCTGGAACGAACACAAACAAATGTGTGCTCTGCTTCTCGCGGTGAAGTTGTTTTCTCATATCTTGCTTCTCAGGCAAGCCGGTGATGATCATCACTGAATACATGGAGAATGGATCACTGGACACTTTCCTCAAGGTAGGACACAGGGGGAGGGGAGAGGGGAATCTAGGGACAAGGGAGTGAAGGATGGGAAGGAGACGGTGGGTAAAGAGGAGGATGATAGGGAGTATAGGGGGTGGAAAAGAAGAAAAGCAGAAGGTTATATGGAATTCAAAATGAATTGTTTTCACAGCATATTTGTGGTGTGTATATGAAAATAAAGTGGTGTTGTCTCAGACACAGATCAGTGTCGGGCTGTGCTGAGGTAATTGGCAAACGGGCACTGCTGGAGAGTCACCACTTGCTGATATGCCAATTTGGGAAGACAATTATCACAGGGGTGAAAAATAAAAACGTTTAATCCTTTGGAAAGGAAAAACACATTTGAGAGAGCTGTTTTTCATCCGATATAAACACACCACTGTGGGAGAATGTCCACCAACAGCTATCATTATTCCAATTCAATACCTCGTCAATCTACACATTCAAGCAGAAATGAAGTCGGGAAGAATATGTGATAGCCATGAATGTCTTTGGGAAGAATTATCCTCTGTTGTGCACAATGTGTGACTGTGAAGACGTTGGCAGGTGTCAAGGGGAAAGCAAAGTTACTTTGTCACATGCTGAGGGCGGCGTGAGTTCTCGGAAACAACAATGAGTTGCACTGAATAATCCCAGGAGGCCAGTCCACATGGTGCAGACTTTGAAGTTACTCTATCATTTAAAAAAAAAAAAAAATGTTTACTAGCCCCGAGTGAGAGACGGATCACTTTGCCAGAATATATGAAAGACATCTGAGCACTCTGGGCTTGAATCACGTCTGTATTGTCTAGACAATTTAGACTTCACTGAGCGGAGAAGCTAGGCTTGGAATGAAGGCTGGCAAACCTCTGAGTTAAGTGATCCCTCTCCACAGCACTCCAGTCTATTCACTGGTTGCAATGGCAAGATGCTCAGTTGGCGGACAGGGCAAAGTCCGGTGGGAAAAAAGAGCGTAAACGCCTGCAGCAGATGGCTAATGGTTGGAGATGAAAGAGAAATAAGGTCACGTGATTGCATGATGGAAACGGCTGCGATTGTGCAAATTTGGGAAAGGTGAGAATAATGTAGAGCGGACTTGGAAAGGCAATGCAGACTGGAAAGACCTGGACGAGATGTCCTCAACCAGAATGGGAGGACGCTGTGAAAACTAAGGGCCGAGGAAGGATGTGCTGCAGGGCTGTGGTCAGTGGAGGCTGCTGCCCCGTGTGTCTCGGGGAGCGATGCCACTGGCAAAGGCAGGCGGAGGAGCTGGGAGACCAGCAGGCGGAGCAGCCGGACAACCCCGTGAAGTAATTACATGGATGGCTGGTGCACTGAGGCTGGATGGAAATGACACGGGCCATGAGAGAAGCAGGGGCGGGGCTGGCTCCAGGATTAAGGGTTACAGCTTTGGACAATGCAGTACCAGGCTCATAACTCTCATTTAGCTCAACAGCTCATTTCAGATGGAAGTGGGGGGTTCTGCTGCTGCAGGGGGTGGACGGATGGGGAAAGCAGTTGCAGAAGTGGTTAGAAACAGGTGGGAACCATGAGGGGAGATGGAGGAGAGACACATGTCGATTGTGGAGATTTGGAGAAAAGATTAGAATGCATGATTAGGGAAGGGGTTGGATGCTGAGGCTTAAACATGAGAGCTTTCATTGGGAGAAAACAAAGAGGGAAAAAGGAGTTAGTGTGGGCTATAATTCACTGTTTGTATCGCCTTTGTCTTCAGTATCAGGCATAACAATTACTTGAGTTGGCGTTGGTTGGGGCTGAAGGCCACTAGTTTGAAATTGATATAAATATGGACGTATGTAGAGCTGGGCGATAGTTCAATTCGATAGTTTATCGGCTTTCAAAGATGTATCAATAGATCGTGATACACAATATTGTCGTATAAATGAAAATGGCACATCCTCACTAAAATGTCTACGGAAATCGAATGTGAAAGGTTTTAGCCGGAATAACATTTGAAGAATACGGTTCGTTTTACATCCCGTAGTATAATATATTCTACATCAGAATACTCTTTATTTCTGTGCATGCATTTAAACAGTCACTGTATTGGTAGAAACATTTAAAGATCCTAATTAAATGACAAAATGCTCACCTAAAAAAAAAGGCTTAATCATGCCGTTAGATTTATAGATGTATTGAATTACCAGAAGACATGTCATACATAAAGTGATAAATATATGTATGAGTTGTGTGGCGAGTTAAAAGGAAGTGAGCCGACCTGACCTCCCAAAGCTGCATTAGCTGCATTAGCTGCAGTTAGCATAACGCAACCGATGCTCTGACAAAATGGCGTCAGTTTCAATGTGGGTAATGCTGGAGGTACTGGTTTTGACGAGGAACTTTATCTGTGGATTTGCAATTGTAAAACCTTTTTTTTTTTTTTTAAAGGTATGGTTCTCGGTAGCATGGGTAGAGGGAACTCATTCTGTCCTTGGCAAAAGAAAGTTATTTGCCCGCATCATCATTCTTCCTTGGTTATTAAAAAGAGTTAATTATCAACCTTGAGTGTGGAGTTTTAAAGGTCCCACGAGAGGAGGTTAGACCGGGGCTCGAAAGTGAGGAACAAGAACGTTGCCGTGACTCGCTCGAGGGAGACGAGGCTGGTGTCTGTCCCCTGGCACTGATTACATAAAACGTGGCGTGACTCCAACTGCAGGGCGGCTCAAATCTCTCTGCAGGATTAGAAGAAGCCTTAATCATAGTTTGGGGTTCAAAAGTGCACAGGTGATACCGAACGGCTATCACCGTTGACATAACTTCTAGGAAATTGTTATTATTCCCGATGAATTATTTGCAATTTATATTTCCAGGAAGGAGAAGCACTGACATAAAACTGTGTTAAAGTTGTGCAGTGGTACTATAACTTGCAGTAATTGTGGCATTAATGGCTTTTATGCTACAAGGTAACTCGCAAGCGGCCGTTAACAGAATGCTGAGCTATCATTTTACAATGCAGAGGTCATACGTGTCCTTTATCTTCCGCCTCTCTATATAATTTTGCAGGCTGACCTGGTTTTGCAGTCCACACACAGAAAGAAAGAAAAAGACGCTCTGCATTGATTCATTTCATTTTCCTAGTTTTTTTAAAATATCAAACAAGGCAAGAACTCGATGAGCGTTACACAACTGGTGCATACACGTATAATGCAGACATTCAATGCAGTAAAGACACTTTGGAGGAGCACTGCGTTGACTACATGCTATATAGTTTCCTATGCATACAGTTTCATATGCATTTATACTAGAGTTAACTGGCAGGCAGTTAACCAAATCATATATGATTTAGTTTCAATGTATTTGCCACATTGTTGATTTATTTTTTATTTTTATGTCATGTGATATTTTGCCTTTTTTTTCTTCTTTCTACACTCTGAATGTGTAGTTGTCATAAAACCAATTGTCTTGTTCTTTTTTTCTCCTTTCATTTTCTTCAGAAAAACGATGGTCAGTTTACTGTCATCCAGCTGGTCGGTATGATGCGTGGCATTGCGTCCGGAATGAGGTACACAGAGACTCAAACAAACTATCCATCACAGCACACGTCATTAGAGCGCAGTGTTTAGATGTAATCCTCCCATTTGTGTTGCTAAATGCAGGTACCTGTCCGACATGGGCTACGTCCACCGGGACCTCGCAGCTCGTAACATCCTGGTCAACAGTAACCTCGTGTCTAAAGTGTCTGATTTCGGCCTGTCCCGAGTCCTGGAAGATGACCCGGAGGCGGTGTACACCACAAGGGTAAGATTGGTCACTTCTGTACGTTTATAATATAACTGCAACTATTTTCTTTATTTTTATTTTTTTATTTTTATTTAGTTGTCAAGTAATCAAGTCTAAAATGTTGGTCACAATTTCCCGGGCCCCAAGGTGACATCTGCAAAACGCTCAAAGATGTGATATTAAAATGCCATCAAAACAGATAAAAACAGTCAATTTGTTTGCGTCTCAAACAAATAATCGATGGTTGTCAGTTTTATACACACTGCTGTGTCTTCAAGGTCATTTATATTCAATCCGGTGTGTTAGTGTAGCAAATTGTGTTGCGTTAAACTTTGGCTTAAGTTGAAAACTCTTACGTCAGAGAGTCTCTCAAACCGAATACACACACACACACCTCTACACACGCACACACACACACACACCTACACACATGCCCGCATATAGACGGCAGCAGATTTTAAATTGAGCTCCGTATCCCGCGCTGAGTGGCGTCCCGTCTGCCAGAGACTGGCTGCTTCCTGCAGGAAGAGGACCAATTAGTACTCCGCTCAGTATCCGCAACACTCAATTAGCACCGAGTCTTGCTGCCTTAGCGCCAAAAATCCTGTCACTCAACTCTCACTGCCAGGCTCCATCTCTCTCTCTCTCTCTTTCTTTCTCTCTCTCTCTCCCTCTCTAACTGTAGTGAGAATGACATAATTCGCACCCTTAAAATAATCAGACCACGAGACGTCCCGCTGCTGTGTTCATCAATACTGCATCAAGCTAATTTCACTACTCATCAGCCGACTAACACATTTTCCTCTGGAACTCAGCAGTCGTCCTGTGAACTGTTCTATCTTTGCGGTGAAGGCGCGATAATGAAGATGAGGAAAACGAGCAGAGGAATGTCAGGCCCCCCAGCAGTTAGGACAGGGGCTTTGTTCAAGGGAATGAAACAGAACGGGGAACTTGTTCATTAGTGTAATTGTAAGATGGACCACATGCGGCACAAGTGTCTCAATTAAGGTCTGTTCTTTGTTTCCGATTTCGGGAATGTTGAATGCCTGCAGCTGTATTTATTTAAGTGTGGTAATGAGCTGTTGTCTTATTTATGTTCAGCGCCACAACCAATTGAAGTCACAATTTGAAGCTCGGTTACCTTTTTTTTTTTAAAACCATCCAGGTATTTTGCACTCTGTGGTGAAGGTTTTTTCATGTCGTCTCAGGGCGGGAAGATTCCTATTCGCTGGACGGCTCCGGAGGCGATCGCGTACAGGAAGTTCACCTCGGCCAGCGACGTGTGGAGTTACGGGATTGTCATGTGGGAAGTGATGTCATACGGAGAGAGGCCATACTGGGAGATGTCCAATCAAGACGTAAGTTTGATGTGACGCCGTCTTGGAAACTGTGTGTGCACACGCTGTATGCTTTTTGTCAGTTTTAATTTGTCCTGCTTTGAACTAGTCACCCCTGCAATTTACCAACCGCCAAGTGGAACGTATGTTTTCAATCTTTTTCGGTTCATGCCGAGAAAGCCGGATCGTACAGCAGCCATGCAATGGCTAGAACGACTGGCAGAACAATCTCAACTCAAGGTCCATTTAGTCGTTGTTCTGGTGCTTTCAATAATATCGCATGATCTTTGTCAGCAGGTGGAGTTTGCCCAGTAGTCGTGGAATGATATATGGACAGATTTATTCTGTTATTTTATGACAATTTGCTGATCTACAGGGGGTTATGTGCTGGAGTATTTCTTGGCCGAATGCAATAACTTCCTGGAGTATGATTGCCTGGCAACTGTCCAGAGCCAAAGAAATAATCAGGAATTTAACATGATTATGAATCACACACACACACAGACACACACAAATTGGTACCATTTGATAAAGCCGAGCTAGCATTCTCCTGGCTGTGGCTTTGTGTTTAACAGGTATCGATCTTCTCGTCTATCTCTCCGCCAGGAAGAAAATAGGCATGATTCCCAAAATGTCAAACTTTTGCTTGAAGAAACTTTTTCACCTGCAAGTTCCAAGGTCAAGAAGGCATTTTGAAATCAAACCGTGACAGTCTTTCTTCGACCATGAGGTTGCGTCACATCTTAAGAAAGATCATGATAGATTTCTGATCTGCTGTATATTGATATTAGTTTCATATTTATCAACAATAACAAGACAAAATTGTAAATGCATGTTCTACTGTTTTAGAGCAAATAGAACTTGTGTATCAGACGGCGATGACTTTGTAAAGGGAGAAAAAGACAAAAATGTGAAACATACATATTTTCTGTCTGAAGGCTGAATGGAGGCTGGGATAAGGAACGCTGTTCAGGGACCTATTGTTCTGAATCTAAAGTGTGGACAAGTGTGGAATGAATAGCTTCGTTGGAAACACACAGAGGGACAATGCGGGATGTAGCAAAAAGGCGTGCGTAAGCAAAAGAGTGAAACAGGTGAATATGCAGGGAGGTGCAGAGCTCAGCAGAAACACCATGGCAGGGAGCAGAGCAGACTGTACATCTCACAGTAGGTTTGAGGTTTTTAGAACACTTGTAAACAAATCGCAGCAATTTTCAGAGGGGAGACGAAGAGAAGGGTGTGTGTGTGTGTGTGATTGTGATTGTGCAGCCCGGAGGCCATTTTAATGAGACCTGCCATCGCGTCACACGCCGATGAGCGGGAATGTCCCATTCGCAGGCGAACACATGCGAGCACAGCCCTCAAGTGACCTCTTCACCCCCAGCTTCAGACCCCTCCCCCCCCCCCCCTTCCCTCAGTTATTAGGCTGTCTTTCTCATAGAAGTCTGGAGAGGGAGGTTGCGGAGGGGGTGAGAGAGGAGAGGAGACGACGTTTGATGTTTAATTGAAAGCGTTATGCTGGATTTCCTCTGATCTGTGCCAGGAAGTGCAGGCTCTCGCACTCCCGTTTTCTCTAAGCTCCCTCCTTCTGTTTCCCATTTCTCTCTCCTTTGCCTCCTCGCCGCTTCCTCTCGTGCTCTCGCTCGTCTCTCTTTCGCCCACCTCGGCCTCTCATTTCCCCTCCTGTGATCTTTCCTCCCCGACGGTCAGCCGTGCGTCGTTCCTCTCCGCTCTCGCCGCGGGGAAACGACTCGATGCCGCGCTCCACTTTCTCGCTCTCGCTTTGATGCGCGGACGTTGATTGGTGTGCCTTCACGTCAGTGTTGTGTGAGTTTGACACAAGCAAGGACTTTCTGAACTCGACCAATCCATTCCGTCCAGTGTCTAGCGCTGGCAGAACTAGGCTGAAAACTCTAGACTGCTTTCCACTGCGGGGTCTAAGAAGAGAGCTAGAGTTTATTTATTATTCATCCAATTCAATCCCAAGCCCCCCCCCCCAAAAAAGCATTTATGTGATTCAGTGCTGCGTCTTGTTACTCGCGGCAATGATTAACTGGGCCGTGCAGCGTATCAAATACACAAATTGTGTTTTTATGATGTATTGCTTTGTTGATCCTCGCATGGGGGGTTGTTTCTGCTTGCTACCTTCATGGTGGTTTGAGTGCAGGGTCAGATGGAGAGCGAGAGCATCCCCGGAGCAAATATTTGGGTTCCGGAATTTTCTCCGGAGATTTCAAATTGGAAGTGACATTACTTCGGCTGAAGTTTGTCGCAGTCTTGCTGTGAAAAAAAGGAATTGCATGTTCAGGCGTCAGACAAGTTGTGTCCTCTGCTTCAGACTTTTTCCAGGCGGTAGATGACGCACATTTGCCGTCTCTTTTTCCCAACCCTTTGTTCTTCTTCTTCTTCCGTCTCCTTTAAATGCGTCTCATTAAAAGTTGGTCTAAGGCCTCATTATTCCCTTTTTAAAAATACATATTAGACAGCTGGTCATCATCGTTTACTATGCGGGCCAAATTCTGTCTCCTCTTTCCCTTCAGTCTGGAGCCTTTTTCTGAACAAACCTAAAAACTGATCAGCATCATTTAAAATGAACTGCACACCTTAGATTCTGGTTGCTCAAGGCCGGGTCTAACGGGGTGAGAAATTGTTTTGTCGAACTGTTTAATGTTCAGGATAAGTCAGCTGGTGATCAGCTTTCCACAATGGAGTCATTTCTGGATGAGAACAATGACAACTGGATGGGAAACGAGGGCTGGAGATTGAGGGCTTTTCTCTGTCAGTGCTGTATATTTAAAAACTAAAGGTGCGACGTACAAGATAGGAGAGCATTTCAATATCTTCTTGGCGATGTCAAGAAAGCAAGGAGAAGTTTGGATTACACCACACACCCACATTGGGAGAGAGCCTTCATGCACATTAGTCCACCATATCTTAACTTATGCAATAGTTCTTTGCTGGTGTAAATTTAAAGTCCAAGTTATCCATTGAATGGGAGAATTCAATTCAATTCAGTTTATTTGTATAGCCCAATTTCACAAATTACAAATTTGTCTCGGAGTGCTTTACAATCTGTACACATAGACATCCCTGCCCCAAAACCTCACATCGGACCAGGAAAAACTCCCAAATAACCCTTCAGGGGAAAAAGGAAGAAACCTGGAGGAGAGCAACAGAGGAGGATCCTCTCCAGGATGGACAGATGCAATAGATGTAATGTGTACAGAAGGACAGATTTAGAGTTAAAATACATTCAATGAATATGACAGAGTGTATGAATAGTTCATAGTAGGCATATTCCACGATGGAGACCTCCACGATCCATCAGGCAGATGGCGGTGGGGAGGAGGAGGCGGAGTCTCAACAGGACAGTGGCGTAGTCATGAGCAGGAATTCCACGACCCAGACGATCCATCAGGCAGATAGGATCTATGCCGTCTCATAGGGTCCGATGACCCCATGAGACGTAAAGTCAAAAGGACTTCCGGGGAGAAAGCAGAGTTAGTAACGTGTGATTGAGAGATGAAAATTCATCCTTAAGGAGAGAAAAAAGAGGAGATAGGTACTCAGTGCATCCTAAAACGTCCCCCGGCAGCTATAAGCCTATAGCAGCATATCAAGGGGCTGGACCAGGGCAAACCTGATTCAGCCCTAACTATAAGCTCTGTCAAAGAGGAAGGTCTTAAGTCTACTCTTAAACGAGGTGACTGTGTCTGCCTCCCGGACTGAAATTGGAAGCTGGTTCCATAAAAGAGGAGCTTGATAACTAAGAATTGAGACTAAGATGGGAGGTTTCACTGCTGTGGACAACTGGGTGTTACTCTCTCACTCCATCTCACTCATTTTCTCAACATCCAAATGAAGGTAACTAATTGCTTAGCCGATCTCAACCTGGTACAGAAACCCAACCTCCCGTTGTCTTTGTCCACCCCCGTCTGTCTGCAGGTGATAAAGGCAGTGGAGGAGAGCTATAGGTTGCCGGGTCCTATGGACTGCCCTGAGGCTCTCTACCACCTGATGATGGACTGTTGGCAGCGAGAGCGCAGCAGCCGCCCCAAGTTTGATGAGATCGTCGGTCTGCTAGACAAACTCATTCGCAATCCCAGCTCGTTAAAAAAACTGGTCAACTCCTCACGCAGGTATGAATTCACAGAGCATTTTCTTTTTAAGAAAGTCCCTTTTAGGAATTTAGTGTTTATTTTTTTTTATACTCAATGCTAACACAGAAATATATATTGGATGGTTGAAGCAGTCGATGGACAATTGAAACACTGATATATGAATGAGATATCCTATCTGTCCAAAATGTTAATGCATTCCAATACTTTAGGGCTTGATTTTCACACCCACTGCTCATAAAAAGGCTACCAAATGTAATTTTGTGTTTACGAGATATATCCCAGTTATTACGGATAATATTCTGATCTTGAAAATGCATTTTGTTTTACTTGACCTAATCATTCTTAAGGCACTTAAGCTCTGCACGCTAATAGACTCGTCACCATTCAGATGAAATAGAAATGGAGTTGTACTGAAGTCTGGTGGAGCTGTGTAATTAAATCAGGGTGGACATAGTAGCTAACTGCTGCATGCCTGCAAAGTAGACGAGAGAAATAAATGAAAATGGCTCAATTTTCCCAAAACCACACATTAGTCTGAATTGTTTTCAGTGGGGTATCTTTTGATTATCGTAACGTTTGTATATTCAATTAGTATTTCCCCACTATGTATTGCATTAGTGTATAATGGCATGAAACGGCTATAAGTGTTAAGAAAAAGAGATTTAGTCAGACACTATCATTTCCTGATTTTCTTTAATGAAATGTACGTGAAATGTGTGTGTTTCTCACTTACACACAGTTACAAAGGCATGCAGGAATGCGGTTAATAAATCAGTGACGTATCTAATGGCCCATGCAATAACATATTCAATTCAATTCAGTTTATTTGTATAGCCCATTCTCACAAATTGCAAATTTACCTCAGAGGGCTTTACAGTCTGTACACATACGACATCCCTGTCCCAGGACCTCACATCGGATCAGGAAAAAGTCCCAAACAACCCTTTCACAGGAAAAAAAGAGAAGAAACCTTCAGGAGAGCAACAGAGGAGGATCCCTCTCCCGGGATGGACAGAAGCAATAGATGTCATGTGTACAGAAGGAATCATTACAGAGTTACAACACATTCAATGAGTATGACAGAGTGTATGAATAGTTTGTAATAGGCATGGACCACGATCCAGACCTCCACATTCCATCAGGCAGATGGAGGTAGAGAAAGAAACATATGACAGTTAGCCAGATTAAAGGGACCCCAGTCCTTGTTTCACATTCCACTGTTCTAACTACAGCGTGCAAAATAGTGTTGGGTTGTTTAAAAGCGTGGAGAGTGAGCTGAATCACGAAGAGTTTCGAGTGGAAAAAATGTTCAGCTTTGCGTGATGTTGCATAAATATATCAAAGCCTCGCTGGTGACTGTCTTGACTTTGAAGCTCATGCCTGGGCTTCAAAATGTAGTCCTTAATACTTATTCTACTTTTGTCCTTTTATTTTATTACTCTCTCACTCTTTCTTTCCACATCATATCTCCCAGGGTGTCCAACCTGTTAGTGGAGCATGCCAGTGTAGAGGGGAACTTCAGCGCCCTGAGCCAGACCGTGGGGGAGTGGCTCGACTCCATCAAGATGGGCCGTTACACGGAGCTCTTCATGGAAGGAGGTTACTCTTCACTGGAGACGGTGACTCAGATGACATCAGAGTAAGGCCACTTCCACACACTCGCAAACATCAAGAAATAGTCCTCATTGTCGTCGGTTTATATAGGGATCGTTGTTTTTGCTGTTAAAAGTTGTCCGTACAAAAATGTTTGGTGAACTGAGTCTTTCAAGTAAAAAAACTGTATTTAAATGACATGATCCAGACTCAAATGACAACTATCAAAAGCGTAGTGCAGCACAAAAAAACTCATCTTTCATTTCTACTTAGAAACGACCATATCAGTATAATGACAGATTTTTAAATCCCTTTAATCTGGCTGTCTACAACTAAACATTGTGAGAATATTAGATATAGAGTCTCTTAATTGCAAAAACAAAGCACTACAATATCAATAAAAATGAAAATTGTCTGAAAGACTGTAAATATTTATTTTTTTAACTTAATATTTATTTAGGTATTTTTACAGGAATACAAGCTTCAAAAGTAAGAATGCATAATAATAAGAAAACATAATAATGAAGTAAAAATTAACCATGCATCTGGCCAAGAAGGGCCATAAGGAAACACAAAAATAAAAATGTTAAAGCAGGAAAATATTTATAAATTTAGAAATAAACTATTTTAAAGGACATATTTTTAAGTAGACTTCTTTTTTTCATCACTTTCATCATATGTTTTTTTCATTGTTAGCACGCTGCTTGTTAATATGGGCCTGTTGTTGTTTCTGTGCTGTTTTTCAGGGATTTGCGAAGAGTTGGAGTGAATCTTGCTGGACATCAAAAAAAAATCATCACTAATATTCAGGAGATGAGAGTCCATATGAACAACACCAACTCTACTGTACAAATCTGATGGATATGTACAGGCATGCACACACACACACGCAAATCCACACACATGAACATACACACAATAAATGGACCTAGTATTTGACAAAAAGACTTGCTGTTGGACCTAGAACGGCTTAGCACTTTCTGCGGAAAAACGAAGCCCAGTGCATATGGATCTAGACTGAACGATCCACATTTTTGTGGTTCTTGTGTTTGGAGTTTGCTTTTAGTGTCATTGGGGATTTTTTGACATTGCAGCACTAAAACCAAACTGAACTGAACTGGGTGGTGCTACATGAAGGAAAGATGATGGTGAGCTAAACTGGACTCCAAGTGAAGAGTTTTATTTCTAATCATTCTATGCGTGTGGATCTTGGGGATTGCGATATATCTGTGCCCTGTCTGGATTCTTTCAGATCAAACATAAAACACAGACCTGGCTCTGAGAGCAGCCAGCACGTTTGAGCTGTAATCCAGAGCGTTTCATGCAGCGGGCTCAAACTTTAACTTTTTCAGCCTGTCTCAGATGATCTGAACCCCGGTGGATGTGAACAGTTTCTCTGGCAATTTCCAGTGGAAGTGCAGTATGAGTCATTAAACTGAACACCATTCTCAGGCAGGGGGGTAAAAAATGAATAATGGACCAAGAGCAACATGTTCATTCGTTTCAGTCTTTGCTTTACCATGCTGATGGGCTTTTGGATTTTGTTTTCCTGTCGCTGGCACGTCTTCATGCAACAAGACTGCAGTTATAACTCATGAAAGTCCAGACTCGTGTTCAGCATCATGTACTTCATTGTCTTCCAAAGCGATGCAAGACCAGGCTCCACAATGCAAACGTCATCGTTTTAAAGAGGCTGACATTTACAATACAACAAAGTAAGGAGGAACTCGTCTGGGTCTGGCTTCTTCCAGATGGGTTTGGGTCTTATTCAACCCCCAAAAGAGAATATACACGGCTTGAAGTACCCGATAACTGCTCTTCTGGCTGAATGTATAGCACTACACAAAACACAATATTCGGTTACCATATCATTCTATTTAGTTTGATATGAAAGTAATGTTAGAAGCTGTAGATTGTAAAAGATATTCAGCTTGCTATCCGTCATCTTTGTGAACATCAAAGATCTTGATGAGTTCCTACAGAACTCATTCAGAAATTAACTCTCAAACCATGAGGATTTTAATTGAAAATCACTTCATATAACCGGATACTTCATGCATGTTTTAATGGACGCTCACTCAGATGCCGGGCAACTTTTGTCAAAAATAATTGTTTACAGAGATTCCACTGTAACCTGTGCTGGCACACCAATGGATCCTTCAGCCAGGTTCTGAAGAACCTTCATGCAGGCTTTACGTCAGGCACTCAAGTGGACCAGTCACACAGGTTCTAATGGAAATGTCGTATGTTAAAAGGTGGAATTCATCTGGAACATTCAATCCAACCGTAATGTAATTCCATGGGAATGCATGGATGCTACATTTGCTCATGTGATAACAGGACCTCCAGTAAGATTCCAGTGGGACTGTTTACTGATATTCTCATAGAACCTTCACTCAGATTATAATGGGATCTCTACTAGGATTCCAATGCAGCCTTCACTCAAGAGTGCACTCAGATTTTCACGGAGCCTTCACTTAGAACCAACAACCTTCAGGTACCGCAGAAAACCCTCAACAATTGGTTCAGTTCCCCATGCCGTAGAGTCTCTCTCCACCACATGTCTGCTACGCCACAATAAACCTCACTCTAACAGGACTGCTGAAAATAAGGAGGCAATATTGATCAACTTGATAATAATCTATTTATTTATACTCGATAAAAAAGAAGAAGTTTAAATGATGTCGACGGTTTGCTTCATCCTAATACTCTATTTGACTACTGAGCAGCTCTGCCTACATGTCTTTGATGTATATAATGTATAATATATTTAAAGCAGGGAGCATTGTTCTTCTGTCTACCATTTTTTGGACAAGTTGGTATTGATCAAGCATCTCAGAGTAGCACACGTTCGTAAATTGTAATGAATAGTCTAAATCAGCATTCCTGCAACCGGCACTTATGTCCCCATACAAGGGTGCCCCAAAAGGTTAGCAGAAGTACCAGATCTTCATGTTATGTTGTTGACTATTGTATTTATTTTCAAGTTTAGGTACAAGACCTAGAATATATTTTCAGCGGCCCTAAATGAGACTACATTATTGACTGTCTCTAAAAAGCCAGAGGAGCGTGCACAGGGATTGGAATATGAACTTCTGGTTTGGTTTAAATGTATACGATGATGTCAATGATCAAGCCCTTGCTTTACTTCTCTTTGGTTTGGTACATTATACATTGCTACTCAGTGCTTTATTGCTTAAACTTGACCCTTTTCACCATTGTGTTCACCTAAGCAGGAACTGAGTTATGGCAGTATATATATATATATATATCCTCTTTGCAGATGACATGCTAATATGTTCTTGGTTATACGCAGTGCAGATGCTGTGGCTTAAGAGTTGAAACAAAATGAGATTGTAAAGATAGTTTTATAAGAAGTGTTATCATTTGACTGTATGAAAAGCAAAGCACACAAGAAGAATGTAAGGTTTTAAAGGGGTATGTATTTCACTTTTTCAGAGGATATCTTTTCGCATTTTTAAAACTCAAACCTAATGTTTTCACGGAGTGAAAGTTTGCTTGAAAGATAAACATCTGCAAAGTCTCTTTAGTCTGCATATATAATTTTGAAGGTTTGGTTTCAAGAGCCATTCTACAAAATTAGACCTTTCGTTTTATACCTTGTTTTTTTAAGTCACAGGTTAATCTTTTTTTTTTTCAGCAGTTCTCGTCTTCAAAACGGCAACCAACTTTTTGGCAGTGAACATATGTAGTAGTTTGTAGACTATTGTGGCTATGCAGATCTTTAATGTAGCCGGGGGAATGCATCAATGATACGGTGCACCTTTTTTATATTTGACAATATAAGGCATGTCCAGTGGAAGTTGACCTGGGTGGTTTCCTCAGTCATGTGAATGCCACAGCATCTGATGAAGTTTCAGTGTTTTGATCCCACTCAAATTTCATCGTATTGGATTTTTACAACCACCCTTTTCAACTTAATTTTCAACTTAAAACCTATGCCTGGGCCATGAACGATTGGTGAATAGTACATCCTTTAAGTGCCTCTCATCTTTCGAGCGCCATTTTTTCCTCCCCTACTAATATACTATGCCCCAACTTTCTATGTATTTACTTTATGCCAACAATATCTTACGGCAAGAAGAAGAATGTCACACGATGTGTATGTTGGAACTAATTTAATTTGCACTTTATTATACATTTTGTGCCCTTTTTGTTTGACAAAAAAGGTCTGTAGGTGACTGACCTTTTAGTTTTTTCCTTTTGCTTTACTATATAAATACTATAATTACTGAGTTCCCTTATGCCGAGTATCATTTCATATTCTAAATGCTTCCCATAGTAAACAATTTGACAGTTAAGCACAAGGCATTGGTCATATTTTTTCAGATCAAAGTAATATATTGAAAACTAAATCATCATTGTGTTCGGGACAAGGATCCACCTTCAGAACGTAAGCACAGGGTTCAAGAGAAACCTGACAGGGAGCGGATGACATGACTTTGTGCGAGCGCCAATAGCACGAGCCCTTGATGTCCACAAACGTCAGTCAGACATTTAGTCTCAATGTTTGTGGCATTATAGCATTCCCACTGCTAAGTGTAAAAGCAGGTATTGATTTGTTGTCCTCGCAAACAACCATACGTATACAGTTTAGTTGATGGGTGTTGCTGCGCACAACACCTTCGTTAATTCAAATGATTTATTCTCAGCGGTTTTGCAACGGCATGATTTTATCCTCGCCGTCTTCTTGTTACTTAATTTTCATTTAGCAGGAAGAAACATTGCACGGCAAACCAGCAGAGACTTGTAAAGATGTATTGATGTGATGTTACTCTACAATGACTGTCAGCTGCAAGTCCATCTGCCATGCAGTGACGTTTTACACAGGAGCCACATTTTAAACTGTCAAATTACATTACGTAATACGTTTGATTCAACATCTGAATGAACAACCTTGTTGACGAGGGTAATCTAATTTCAATTAATATACACATATATTTCCATCACGAGTTGTCGCATTTGTTCTCGTTAAACTGAATTCAAGCAAATGTACAAAAGCAATACCCGTATATTAATAACAAAAACAATATCATATTTGCATACACCATTGCGTGTCGATATAGACGACCAGAAAAGCTTGCAGCTAATAGCTGACTGGTTTTAAGACATTTTCTGATTATCAAAAACAGTGTTGGTGTCTTTCATTAACCACAATATCTGCGGGGTTAGATCTGCATCACAGTTTTTATAATAACAGTCCTAATGTTTTCCTTGGACAATATAATACTGTTTTTGACAGGCTGTTTGAGCATTTACAACACTTCTGTCATGCAATGAGTAACTGAAAATAAAAAGTCATGGGCACAAGAGAGTAAGCCAAAAGTCTTGTTCAAGTGTGTTTGGGATAAGCTTGGAGAGGGGGGGGGGGGGGGGGGTGTTAAACTCATACTACTGTTAGTTAAAACATAACAATTTGTGATAAAAGTAAACTTTAAAATGGAAATTTGTTGAATAATGGTTATTTTAACAGTGACCCCCACCTGCTTCACAACTGTATAGTTATCTTCTCAGGAAGTGGAAAATGTGTACATTTATTGGTACGTGGATAAATCGTCATGTGCAGCTATCACTCAAGGATCAACATTAAAAAAGCAGCTATTTGGTTATTAATTCAATTGAGTTTATTAAGTTTTCCTATGGTCAAAGGCAACAATCATCTCATCAATTAAGGTTTTAAAGATCTGATTTGTGTTTTGTGAATCTTTCAAAGCACAGTAACGATACAATTGATGTGCTATTGTTTCGTCTTTGAGACTGTCATGTGTTATGTTTGTGTTGATGTTTTTGTAGCGTTATCAAATTCTATATTTTTGCAATAAAACCTTTAAAAAAAAATCAACTCATATGGTAGGTGTCATTACAATGCTTCATAGGCGGGGCTGCTGCTTGATACATTTCCACAGGTAGAGTTAATTGATTTTTGCTTTACTTTGTGTAAATAGTGCTGACGGATTGAGTCCTAAAGACCTGGTAATGAGCATTTTACCACTTCGGGTTCCCTCGTTTCAAAGTCGGTGGCTTTTTAAATGTTTTATTTTTTTTGGACTGCTTGAAATAAGGTCTGTGATTTAACAAAAGCTGAAGAGATTTTCATGTTTTGCTCGACAAAAAAAAAATACTATTTTCTTATACATTCATGTGGCAGCTGTGGGGGTGGAGTCTCCAATTTGGCCTCAGTCAGCAGCCGACACTGCTCTCATAAAAGGATCAGTGGAGAGTGGAGTGTGGAGAGTGAGCAAATGTGAGGTCTACTGGAAAATAAAGTATGTTGTCAAATATCCCGGTATTGGCGTTGAATCTCTGGTGCTTTGGGGGGAAACCCACGGGTGACGGCCATGGAATTGTCACAATTCACAAAGAGGTTACAAGTGGCTATATGAAAACTACAAAACGTCAACAGGCCAACTTGTCTGCCTTGACAGCCTCATTGGGTATACTCGTGCAACACGTGTAGTTCATCTATAGACTTCATCTCTAAGTTTTTTTTCCTTCTGCTGATTGCATTTGTGTTTTGTGAATATTATCTAAACCCAACGTGTAAGTATCATAAACTTTTCTGCAATAATCTGAAATGCAATTGAAAAATCTTTTTGGCTTTTTGTCGAGGGAAGTAGTGCAATGCTAACTTCTGAGGTTGACCTACGGCAATGTATCATCCATGCCATATTTAATTGCATCACCTCCGGGGTATAGAGTGTTCTATATGCAATCTCATCTTGTACAAATACCTGTCGAACTGAAAGTCGCTACATTACATCTTTAGTCATGGTCGTGGCACTTTGGTCCAGACTGAAATATCACACTATTGGCTGGATTTCCATTAAAGTTTGTAGAGACCGCCACGTCCTTGGAACAAACAACATTATTTTCAAACATGGGCATACTTAATTTGAGATCTAAACATTATACCTGCTGAACACAGATGCATATTTTGAGTTTGCCTTCATAAGTGGCCAATGTCGGAAACAAAGGCTTATCTTGCCTTTTGTAGCCTGGATTTAGATTCATACTCATTTTGAACATATTTCAATTAGTAATGATATATTTTATAGATTCAGTTTATTCTGTATAGCCCAACATCACAAATTACAAATTTACCTCAGTGGGCTTTTACAATCTGTTCACATGCGACATCCCTGTCCCAGGACCTCACATCGGATCAGGGAAAACTCCCAAGAAATAGAAAAAAACCTTTCACTTGGAAAAAAGAGAAGAAACCTTCAGGAGAGCAACAGAGGAGGATCCCTCTCCAGGATGGACAGAAGCAATAGTCATGTGTACAGAAGTAGCAACACATTCAATGAATATGACAGAGTGTATGAATAGTTGGTAGTCGGCATGGACCACGATCCAGACCTCCATGATCCATCAGGCAGATGGAGGTATAGAGTGGGCGGGGCATCATCAGGGACATGGCATCAGACCCAGCCCGGTCCAATGGACCCTACGAGATGTCACAAAGACTCGGAAGAGATAATAATGTGCATTGGAGAGATGAAAATGCATCCATATGTAGAGAGAGAAGAGGAGATAGGTGATTAGTGTATCCGAAACGTCCCCCAGCAGCCTATCAGCCTATAGCAGCATATCAAGGGGCTGGACCAGGTGAACCTGATTCAGCCCTAACTATAAGACTGTCAAAGAGGAAAGTCTTCAGTCTACTCCTAAACGAGGTGACTGTGATGATGGCTGTAGCAGTGTGCAATGCAGTTTCTGATTGATATTGCTGTTTGTGTTACCCAGTTAATAGAGCAAATTACAGGCTGTGAACTTAATTGTAATGTATTTTTTTAGGATTTGTGTTATGTCTTCTTTTATATCTGTTGTTTTATATATAATGATCTATTTCAGCAATGTAATTGCTAAAAGATGTTTCCAGGCGGTTCAATTAGACACATTTTATTGGTTGAAATGCTGATTGTCAAGGTAACAAGGAAGCTAGTTAGCAGTTTTTCTCTTTGTCAAGGTGCAGTCTGAGAGGGAATGATATGTGAGATGGATTGATGAACACAGAGGGCATTTTGATTAATTTGAATTCACCCCAAATGGCACCGCGCCCATCCATGTGCTGAGGTATTTGGTGAAAGTGTCCGTCGACGGTGCATCTTGGCTGACAACACAATCCTGTAAACCACAGTTCATGGCTGTGTTATAGTGATATGAGCTGTGAGGCTCTGTAAATTGAATGGCGTTTTAAAACCTGATGATACAAGACAAGGCAATGATGTTTCTGTCTGATGCTTTAGTTGCTGATGTCAGCCACGCATGTTATTGTGTGTCGGCTCCAGGGTGAGAGCCTTGCTAACAATTGGCTTATTATATGCATATAGTCATATGTATCTACAGAATGGGCTAAATGGTCATTATGGAGTAGTTGCTTGAAATATGTATGATGTTTTACAGTAGAAAACAATTAGCTTAGAATCCGTTTCAATTCACACATTTTATTTTTGTGTTAACCTTGAATTGGGTGTGAAGGTGATGCAGTTCTTACATTGCTAAAGTAGTTTATATGTAAATAACAGCTGTGCGTGCGTGTGCGTGTGTGCGTGGTGATGTAAAATCAAGGCTGGCTGATCTCCGGGGGAATCCATTGCCTTCCCGGCTCAAGGTGATTATTACACTGGCACACATAGTGTATGAAGGTGAAATTAGCCATCACACCATCAGCGTGGCTATTACCAAAACCTCTGGATCAGCGGCTTAAAGAAAAGAGCTGCAGGGGTGTGTGTGGTGGGATTGCACTGGGGCCATATTCCCATTGGTGCTGACTGGGATTGTTCCTTGATGAGTGTCTAGCTTTGGGCTGTCCCTCTGTCTGCATGCACGTCTTCACATACCCGGCCCACGTGCTTGTCTGCCTCTCTCTGTTTTGACCGGCCCCAACTGCCCGACTGCTGTAAGCCTGCACATCTTCATATCTGCATGGCATTCTGTTTGTGACTCTACTCGTCCTCATATCTGGCTTTCTGCTCTACTCGGTTGTCATGTCTGGCTTTCTGCTCTACTCGGTCATCATGTCTGGCTTTCTGCATGCCTTTACGCCTCTGCCCCTGACTCTTTTCGGTACCCCTGTCTATTACACTGTCACCGTGTCAGCATAAAGTCTGTTCTCCCAAGGCAAGATAAAGTAATTTTCTATTGAAGAGATGTCAGTGGTCGAGGCGTCCCGAGGGTCATCTGAAAATCATTGCAGAGATGTCTCTTTTAATCATTATTAATGACCTTCAGCAGAACCGCAGCTGTCAGTGTAGGCGTAATGGTCCGGGTGGCTGTGAATCTATCGGTTTTTTTGTGCGAGTGTGTCAAGATGTAAGCATGTCTGTGGGTATAAGAATGCATATCTCTGTTTTTATGTATTTGTGCACATGTGCATCTACATTTGTGCCTGTTTTTGCATTTAATTGATGGATGAGGGTGGGCTTTGTCTACAATAAAATGTTTATTGTAAGAACTCCTGCAAAAAAGTGTTGCAGGAAGTACTTTGAAGTAAGAAGTGAGCAGTTTTTATAGTAGACTGGGTGTTAAAAATGGCAGTTGTTATTCTTTGATTTTGTTTGTTATTTTCAGGTAACAATTTCTCCCCTCAGTTGAAATAGTAACTGCTTGTTTTTTTTTTTGCGATCAAATGTTTTTATTTAGCATAATCACACAGGATGGCGGAACACCAACACATGGTGCCCTTTCAAATTACAACAATATGCTGAGACCAAAGGAGTCTCTCAGAACCATAAAGCAGAGAGGAAAGAGGGGGGGGGGGGGACATAAATATACACACAACACAAGAGACAGACAGACAAATAACATTGATAGGGACCAAGGACATGTTCAATTAGAAGTAAGGGGCGATTAACTGCTTGTTTTTTATGCATCTATTAGTGTGATCGCATACTTGCCTATTTTGTAGATTATCATAAAAAAGAGCCTGTACAGCATTTGCCTTGCATGTATAGAAATCTCAATGCAATTTTAGCATGTTATGAATAAATATAGCGAGTGTAACCACCCACTTTCCATCTGTGAGCATTAGAATGTGTAATAGTTTCAGGCAGGTTTTGGGAGCAGATATTGTTACTGATAAAGAAATGATCATTTCCACTTATACAGTTTATTAATAAAATATTATCCTCATATTCTCCTGGCCTCATGGTTTTCTTATGTCCAGGTACTGAGCCCTTAGATGTCAAAATTGAATGTTTGAAATCACTTCTCAGACAGGAGCTCAAGGTGCATATCGCCTGATATAGCCGCTCGCTTTATTTTTATTCTCCGTCTAGCAGCCATCCTTAACACCCATTAAACTGTTACAGGAGGTCTGACCCAGACCAAATAAGCTGCTGGTAAATAGCCTTATCCATTCTGCTTCTGATCCGAGGAGCCTGCCATAAGAGGTCTATTTGATGTCAAGTGGCTGGCAAGGACACACATTTACACACACACACACACACACACACACAGACAGCGGTAGCAGTCTGGCAGGTCTTTGTGTCGCACACTGAAGATAACTCACACACATTAACTGTCTCTCTCTCTCTCTTCCCCCCCCCCCCCTACCCCCACTCTCTTCCCACCCGCCCCCCTCTCACAATATCTGTCTCCTTCATAAAACGGCCGCCAGAGGGATGTATTTGTCACTTGCCCAGATGTTTTTCCAAGGTCCTTTATTCAAGCAGTCAATCATATGAGTGGAAATGTCCCTAATGTGAAGTCCCTTAGGCACAACGGCTGTGTGTGTGTGTGTGTGTGTGTGTCTGTGTGGAAGGTCCGTCAAGGTGAGATGAAAGTGCATTTGACCTGAGACACGGGGGTGTAATATATTTATAACAACTACAATAACTCGCACACAAGCATGCAGTTGCCGTTTCTCTGGTCTAATGAGGTCTGTCACTCTGGCACAAACACACACACACACACACACAGGGTTTTAGGTGACTTGGCACACACGCTTTGTTCCCATTTTCTCCATGAAACCAATCATGTTTATCCCACACAATTTCATAAGTGATTGTCTTGAATGCTCACAAAACCCATGTCCATGATTAATCATCTGTGGTGACTTTGTGAAAATGATGCACGTGCTCTGATGCAATATACAAATACAATTGTATTCAGTTTAAGAAACAGTGCCAATATGTCAGTTCTGTAAAATAAATAAATATGTTCTGTCATCATAGTCAGACCAGAACATTTGAAAAGGCAGGAAAAGGATTTGAAGAGTTTTCCTGTGTGGTGTGCACTGCCTCATTCGGAGCTTGTTAGCCCTCTCAACCTTGTTCCATAATGAAGAGACGCTGCCTTCCCACTGAGCTGTCTCGTCTGATGATTATTTTGACATTACCCACTGAGAGCTGGGAGGGAATTGTCCTCCACGGCGTCTGCTTGCCATACATTCTCCATAATCAGCCTCGTCATGCATGGGTGTGTGTGTCTGTGTGTGTGTGTGGCAGCATTGGGGATATTGTGCTAATGGACCGCGGTCACTTTTAATGTTATAAAAAGGCATGATTCAATTCAATCATGCAGCAGTTACAGATCAAATTGTGAAACTCAACAAACACATGTTCTTCTCAGGAAAATCTAAAGGAAATTAAGCTTTGTCGCTCTTTGGCTGCTGCTTTAACTGCTTGTATTTAAAAGTGATGTGAGAGAAATTTCACTTATCAATGACTGGGCTCGAGCGTAAATTCGAGATTTCTTTTCATGTCAGATTCGGCCACATAACTTTCTTTATTAATTTTGTGATATCCATCCACAGTGGTGCTTGTACATTGCACCTATACTCATAATGCTAAGTGGGTTTTGCATGTTGCAGTAATGCCAACTAGCAGTGACCCCCTGTGAACGCACCCTGAGGGAGAGCAGTCGATGTTTCTCAGTCGAAAAACATGTCACAACATTTTGTGATTTGTTTAGTTTAAAATATCTTAATTAAATAACTTGATTCATTGTTAAATAGTTAACAGACTGATCTTAATCATTTGGGGGATTCAGATCTGCATAAGTATGTTCAATTAATTCAATTCATAGTAGTTTGGATCCGTTCAGTTAAATGTGTAATTAGGTCGTATTCTGCTCATTAAAATGCAATCAGTTCCAATCTTTAAATAACAAATCCTTTGATCCCAGAAAGTCTCGGCACAGAAGCATTAAAAAAAAAATGTTTTATATATTCTGTCGTTGCATGCAAATGTGATTTCCTGGCCATATTACGGAAAAAGAAAATACACCCACTTTCTCTATGTGAAAATATGTGGTTTTCCTCATATAGCTATGAACTGGAGTTAATAGCTGTGAATGTCTGTGAGAAGCTCCCCATTAATCTTAATATCCACTGCGCTCTGCATAGACAACTAATGACTGCGATGCATCACCTGGATATTGTGATTGTGTGTGCGTGTGTGTGAGTGCGTGTGTGTGTGAGCGTGTGAGAGTGTGACTCTGTTCTTTCTAAGTCAGTCTCCCTTCATGTCTGTTGCATATTCCCAAGTATCCTGCTCAGCACCATATATTGTAATGGATCATATTATGGGTAATGAAGTGAGCCTCAGTCTCCTTGGAATTCCATGTAATGAATTTAAATTGTGACGTACGTTCACTGGCCGATGCACATAAATTGACACTGCACAGAGGAGTGTGATACTCTTGTAGCACAGGAAAAGATTCAAGATTCAAGATGTTTTATTTGTCACATACACACACAGGGTGTGCAGTGAAATGAAAGTGGCAATGCTCAGCAGGAATGTGCAAGGGCAACAAGTACACACTATTTACAATAAAAAACAACACAATATTTACAGTAAGTGTGTGTGTGTGTGTGTGTGTGTGCCTAAGAGGGGCAGTTGTGTGGGTCTATGTGGGGGTCCTGGTGAGGTCGGAGTTCACAATCCTGATGGCCTGAGGAAAGAAACTCCGTCTCAGTCTCTCTGTTCTTGCAGCGTGACTACGGAGGCGCCTGCCTGACCGCAGCAGCTGAAACAGTCTGTTGTTGGGGTGGTGAGGATCCTTCATGATCCTGCCGGCTCTGGTTCTGCACCTCCTGGTGTACAAGTCCTGCAGGGTGGGCAGTGTAGTTCCAATAGTGCGCTCAGCCGAACGCACTACTCTCTGCAGAGCCTTCCTGTCCTGAGCGGAGCAGTTGCCAAACCAGGCTGTGATGCTTCCTGTCAGGACGCTCTCTACAGCTCCAGAGTAGAAGGACTGAAGGATCCTCTGGGAAACTTTAAATTTCCTCAGCTGCCTGAGGTGGTAGAGGCGCTGCCTTGCCTTTCTCACCAGAGTGTCTGTGTTTGTTGACCATGTCAGATCCTCGGTGATGTGGACTCCCAGGTATTTATACCCGCTCACCCTCTCCACAGTAGTCCCATTAATCCCCAGTGGTGAGTACGTCCTCTGTTGTTGTACCCTCCTAAAGTCCACAATCAGCTCCTTAGTTTTGGTGACATTCATGATGAGGCTGTTGTCCTGGCACCAGAGTGACAGATCAGCAACTTCCTCCAGGTAGGCCTTCTCGTCGTTGTCGGAGATCAGGCCCACCACCACTGTGTCATCCGCAAACTTGATGATGGTGTTGGAGCTGAACCTGGCCACACAGTCATGTGTGTACAGGGAGTACAGTAGGGGCTGAGGACGCAACCCTGGGGGGATCCTGTGTTCAGGGTGAGGGATTTGGAGGTGTGTCTGCCCACCCTGACCACCTGTGGCCTGGCGGTCAGGAAGTCCAGGATCCAAGCACACAGGGGGGTGTTCAGTCCCAGCTCAATCAGCTTGCCGGCCAGTCTGGAGGGGACTATGGTGTTGAAAGCTGAACTATAATCAATGAACAGCAGTCTGACATAGCCCCCCCTCTGGCTGTCCAGATGAGAGAGTGTGGTGTGCAGTACCTGGGAGACAGCATCATCCGTGGATCTGTTTGGGCGATAAGCAAACTGCAGCGGGTCCATGGAGGAAGGAAGGAAGGCGCAGATGTAGTCCTTTATCAGCCTCTCAAAGCATTTCATGACCACCGAGGTGAGGGCCACGGTCGGTAGTCATTCATACATGCTGGAGAAGCATTCTTGGGCACAGGGACAATAGTGGATCTCTTGAAGCAGGCGGGGACCACGGACTCAGCCAGGAGAGGTTGAATATTGTGGTGAACACTGGAGCTAGCTGGTTAGCACAGGTCTTCAGTACTCGCCCAGATATGCCATCTGGACCTGCAGCTTTCCTGGTGTTCACCCTCAACAGAGCCCTCCTCACACTGTGCTCGGTCACAGAGAGTGTGTGTTCATCCCCAGCGGTAGAACTCACCTCGGCTACGCTTAACGGTGTTGTTGTTAGCGGCGAGCTAGCGCTGTTGTTGCTAGCCTCAAACCGTGCATAAAATGAGTTCAGGTCGTCCGCTAGGGATGCGTCGGCACTCACCATTGCGCTGGGTCTGCTCTGGTAGTTTGTGATAGTCCGTAGCCCCTGCCATAGGCGCCTGGTGTCGCGCTGCTCCATCTGTGATTCCACTCTGTCTCGGTACCTCCTCTTGGCCTTCTTCACCGCCCTCCTCAGTCCATAGACCGCTGCCTTGTACTCGTCCATGTTGCCGGATACAAGACCGGAGTTATAGGCAGCAGTACGGGCGTTCACAGCTTCACGGATGGATCTATCAACCCACGGCTTTTGGTTAGGAAAGACCCTAACTTTTACCGTGGAGACGATGGTGTCCGTTAGCGTTGCTATGAGGCTCATTGCTACTTCCGCAAACTCGCTGACGGCACTGGAACTGGATTGGATCATGTCCCAGTCGGCGATACGTGGGCGTCCTGTAGCTCAGCCTCTGATTGGTCAGACCACCGCTTCGTTCCTCGTCACTACCGCTTCCGCGATCCTTTGTTTATACTCCGGAAGCAGAAAAATGGCGGCATGGTCTGATTTCCCTAACGGAGGAGAGAGACAGCCTTGTAGCCTCTCTTGAATGGCGTATAGCAGTGGTCCAACGTTCTTTCCTCTGGTAGCACACGTAATGTGCTGGTGAAAGTTCGGCATGACTTTTTAGGTTTGCCTTGTTAAAGTCCCCAGCCACCACCACAGCGCGTCGGGATACTTGTTCTGATGCCGACATAACACATCATGTAGGTCCGATAGTGCTACGTCGGTGTCCGCTTGTGGTGGAATGTGACGGCTGTGGTGATGACCGAGCTGAACTCCGGGAAGGTAGAATGGACGGCATGAGATCGTCAGATGTTCCAGGTTCGGAGCAGGAACGAAAGAGTCTTAATGTTCTTGGGGTCACACCACATGTTGTTTGTCATGAAGCAAACCCTCCACCCTTAGATTTACCAGACTCTTCCGTTCTGTCTGCACGGAAAACAGAGAAGGACTCGGTTGGGCATATGACTCGATCCGGCACCAGCGGGGTCAGCCAAGTTTCCGTCAGACAAAAGATGTTACAATCCCGCATGTCCCGTTGGAATCTGATCCTTGCCCTAAAATCATCCATCTTATTTTCCAGAGACTGGACGTTAGCAAGAAGGATGCTGGGCAAAGGTGGACGGTGGGCTTGAACTCTCAGTCTGTTCCGAATTCCGCTCCGTTTCCCTCGATGTTTTCGTCGCCTCCCCGTAGTAGCGGCTCCACTGTTGTTGTGGTTCGCTCGTACAATCTCTGCCGGCCACGCTGGATCGATGGAAAAAGTGGACAAAAACCCTTGTTTTGCGCAAAAGTTTATGTCCAAAAGTGTGCTGCGGTCGTATGTTGTTAGTGCCGATGTGTTTGTGGCAAAGAAAATATTAAAAATAAACACAAAAACTAAAAGAGCGCACAATCTCCGCGGAGCTGCCGCGACGGCGACTGGACACAGCCGCGCCATCTCTCTGACCTCATTCGGCGCAGTGGCTTATTCCGCCTCATGTTGAGTTTTACTGGAGTTAAATTTTAAATACGATTATATAATGCAAGAATGTGCATGTGTGTGTGTGTGTGTGTGTGTGTACGTGTGTGTGAACCCCTTCAGCTCAGTGTCAGACCTTCTGAAAGTGTATGCCGTAATTACGTAATACATTTAAGTCCCTTAATGCCTGGGTATGAATCAGAAACTGTAAGAGAACACACACACGCACACACAAAAATGCATGCCCAAACACAAACACACACACACACACACACAGACAGAGTGCTGTATATTTCTGATAGCTTATATTATCTAGGTCTCCCTCCTGGCTGCACATCAAACATGGATGAGCTCGAACCATAAAAGGCTCCATTTTCCTTTGATTTATATAAGGAATAAAAATCGGAAAGGTGAAAAGTCCAAACCATGCATATTTTATCAGCTCGCTGACACCAAAGGCAAGACGGAACACATTTTAACATCGAGCAAAACTTAAAATAGACCATGATAGGACCAAGCCTTCTGACCTCGTGTCTATTATGGCGCAAAGAAGTCCATCTTTAAAAAAAACCTGTTGTAAAACACAACTGATTCTTTCAGAAATAGAACAAACAAGGTCTGTTTTGGGCTATTTAACGGGAATAAATACAAGAAATTAAAGTCTAGACAATTGAGACATTAGTAGCTACATCTTCTTACAAAGAAAAAGGAGGGTGAGTAAGTTGGAAAATGTACACTTTGAACATAAAATAATCCCGTGGTGCACATTTGTTCTATCCAATTAATATAATTTTGCACACAAAAAAAGAAAGTCTAAAATACAGAAAATAGATTAAGCCTCACGTCATGTAATCCACCTTAGAATTCATATTGTTTTATACATATGACACTGTTTCACTACTTAATACTTTGAGTAAGGGCTCCCATATCATACAGATACCCCCCAAATGCTACATCACCCATTCAGACACCTCACCTTTCTGTTTGTGAGTGTATCCCCAGCCCTCTCTATACCGATTCTCCCTCCATTACAACCATCCATCTGTACTGTACATCCATCTGCCCCCTCCCCCCATCCCCCTTTCCCTCCCTCCACCTCTCTAATCCATCCATAAATCGCTGCATACGTAGCCCCACTTTCCCGCCCTCATCTCGTCCATCTTTCACTTTCTCCTCTTGTTGCCACTCCCCACTTTCTCCAGTTCCCCCTTTTTTTCATCCATCCTGTCTGAATAATGCAGCGGCCACACGGCTGCAGAGCCATTGTCCCTGCTTCAATGTTAATGTTGTGTCCTTGTCTAAATTATTGGGTCACTATCATCCATCACGGCTAATCATTGTCGTACAGATGCATGGACAAACAAAAGACATTACTGGGAACAAAGGCACGTGTGTCGAGAACAAAGGCGCTCATGGAGCAGAGAAACGTGTTGCGGTCCAGGTCGCTCCTTTCAAATTCAATCATTCACTGTGAAAAGGTGCAGCAGGCGCTTTATTTTTGTTTGCAAATAAAGTCACTTCACGGGCTTCAACCGGCTTCGATAATTCTAAAATACTAAACATACATTCACTCTCATGCAACATACCTTAATTTTTTCCATTTACATTTGCATAGAGTAAACATTACCCCTATGCTTCATAATACATTAATAACAATATCAATATTCTCCCTAATATTTCCTATTACAATATCTTTCTATATGTATTAATTTAAATCATAAGACTTCCTCTGCACATGTTATCAAAATAAACTATTACAACCTAACAGATCTCAAAGAACGATGACCTCAACAGCACTTGACTTAAGTGAAAACAATTGAATGTTTGGTTTAGGGTACAAAGCTCACGTCTTTTGGTTAAAATAACGTTGGTTATGAAACTTCTTAAATAACACATAACTGTATTGAACAGACGAGCCAGTTAGGCAGCGGGAGACAAACTCCAGTCTCCTGGGTGAAAGTCCCGTGTTTGTACTCTGTTTGTAGCGTGCACCCATTTACCCCGACCTCCATCATACCTAAAGTCTTATCCAAACATATTCACTGAACCTTGGAATGTGTGTGTCCACCCCAACTAATTGACTTTAAATGGGCATTGTTTCCGTGATGCTGCATAACTTCAACACTTTTCAAAGTGTGCTGATCGGAGGTTGTGGTAGATCAGGCTGAAATATAAATAAAAGTGTCTTTTCTCATGTTATTTTTATCTGAAACAAAAATACATTTTGCTTCCACCACAGCAGACGTAATTGGAAGGTCGCTCACTGTTATATGTTTTTGGTTTACTTCATGCGAGGAGGAGCTTGGACTGCTATCAACAAGCCTCAACAACAAGCCTGCCTCAGAGCCACCGAGAAAAGTTTTGAAATGCCAAATTCATCTTTCTTGTACAGTATTGTAAGCCGCAGTCTTGTCATATGGAGTGGTTGTCATGGCGTAATGTGTAGTTCCTCCCTTACAGTGCTGATGAGCCCAGTGGTTTGACTTTGCTTTTCGGATTCACAGATCTAAAGACCAGAGCCTGATTGTGGTGGCGGACGGGTATCTTGTGGGATTATTGGTTTGATTTTCCATCACTTTTCAGTGATGGACTCGGCTCATATGGATCTGTACCACTTCAATGTTTGGTGGCGGGGGTTTGAAAGATGGGGGCTAATGTGGATTAGGTTAAACAGACCCATTAAAACATGAAAGCTTGTTGATTGCTGATGTGGGAGTATCAGACATCTCTTCGAGACCCAGGGCTTTGTGTGTGTGTGTGTGTGTGTGTGTGTGTGTGTGTCAAATGAATCAATAGTGATGAGAGCCGGCTGGTTTCTATTACCTATTTAATTATCGTCCATCAAACAAACAGGATAGCACCTTGAGATCACTTAGACCACGGCCCACACACACACACCCTTGCCTCAATAGTAGGGGGGTCACGTTTACTCTCACTGTCACGTTAAATAAAAGACAATCAAGGTCACCAAAGCCGAGAAAAACACAAATGCTTTTACAAATGAGCAAAGATAGCAAGTCCTTTAATTAACTCTGTTCTGTGACCTTTTAACGAAGTAAGACAACGACAAAGTTAACAAATCAGGCCAATTAGGGAGATGATATCATTTGATTCATCTAATTTGCTAACATGGACATTGGTTCAGGAACCACAAGCTTGTGCTGCCATTGACTCAAATGCCACCGAGGGTCAGCTCAAGCGCCAGCGAAGCATCATTCCTTTGTCTGCTGACGCCATCTGACTGGGCATAAAAAGATAAAGCCGCTCAGGGTTGAAATCAAAATATTTATACAGATGAGTGTTTTTTTAATTTATTTTTTGCCATCTCCAAACCAAAACAAGCCTTTAGGATGCTGCAGCTGCAAGAGCAACACGGAGTGTGTGTGTCTGAGTGACAGCTGTGAGACATGTGTTACTGCTGGTGTCTGATTAGGCAGGGCGGTCTGCCCTCACTCTCATTCTTTCTGGCATGATTACATAACTGGCAATCTGCAGTAAAATCTCAGCGTGTGCATGTGTGTGTGTACAGTATTTGCGCATTCAAAAGAATGTTTTTGTGTGTTGTGCGACTTTGTGCGTAAGTGTGACCTAGAAAAGTCAAGCAGTCTCTCGTGGCTTCATTAGGCCATAAACCAAAAGTTCAGAATCTATAACCTTCAAATGATCACCCTGCAAGTTCCCTGATGTGTTTGTGTGTCTTTTTGTGCAGTTGTTTGCCCATTTTTCTTATTTTTCTAATGTGGTATCATGCTTAGCTTCTCCCAGTCTTCTTTAAGTTGTCCATTATTTATTTCCATCCTTGTCACTCTCAGGCATGGGTCAGACAAGAAAGAAACGTTCTTTCAGCCTGGAGACCGCTGCTGGTTGACCGAAAAGTCAATGTTGATTTATTTGTCACATAACCGACATACTTCAGTTATTTTACCCCAAACCTCCATCTTTTCCCAAACCTAGACTGCATGCATCTAGCGTGCCGGAAATTGACACGTGCTGCTGGACCTTCGTCGGAAAACGCACACATAATGAGGAGTAACTTTTCCATATCATACAAACAGTTGGATGAGGACACGTTGATAGAATCCAATATTCGCAGTTGGAGAGAAACCGGAGACAGACGGCGGTCTCACGTGCCCATCCATCCGACTTCCTTCCTTGGTAGACTCTGCGCCTCCCAAACAGCCAACACTACTTCCTCTTTTGCTCCCGACAAACAAGAGTTAGAATTTCTCTGCCCTCTAAACGGCCTCTTTACTTGAACATGTTGTTGTTGGGTTTTTTTTGGGGGGGGGGGGGGATTAGCTCAAACGGGTGACTAATTGTTGTCATTTTACTCTGGATGAAAGCCATATGCTTGCAGTGTGTGTTGCCCTCGGGTCGCCATTACTCCGCGCAGGAAGCTCGTCGCGATTGGAGATCAGAGCTATGTGATGAATTCAGAATGCTTCGATGTTGCAATTGGAAACAAATGACTGCACCACAGCTGCTGAATTCATCCAAAGTCACCGACACTCCCAATAAGATGCATTAGCTGGAGATTGAGAGATGGAAAAATTAAAGCGACACTTTTATCGCTGGGGTTCTACGTGCGTTCAGCTCGTTGCCACCATCATCTTCATCATCACAGACTCACTTGTAATGTTGACTTTTTTTTAATCACTGGTGCAGACATTTTTCAGACTCTGAAGGTGCACCAGAGCCATGAGTCTCCTCACACTGCAGAAAAGGAACAGGCTTTTTACCTCTGGAACTCTCTCTCCGCTGCAACTCAACAATAGATATAAGGAAGGCAGCGCAGGAGAGTTATCAGTTCCGGGTCCTACACACACAGGGCCACTGCAGCATTTCACTACCTCTCTTTCTCACTCGCCCTTCACTCCCTCCACCCCCCCCCCCCCTCCCCCTGGTTGCCGAGTCCCGCCTCATCACCTCCCATCCCACTCCTCTGGTGTTCTCTCATCCCCCCACCCCCTGCTGCATCCTCCTCTCCACCTCCCCCCTTCTACCTCTCTTCCCCTCCTCTCAACATGTCTGTCTGTTCGAAAACTGGAGCAACGTCTTAATCGAGGCTCGGAGACGTGACGGGAATTTCTAAGCAACATCTGCAGTACAGACAGACACACGCACACACACACTCACACACATTCTGCTTGGCAGCCAATTAACAGCCTGCAATCGAGCGCCAAAGGAATAACTGCATGCTGATGAGCCGGCGGCTCTACGTGTGTGTGTGCGTCTGTGTGAGAGTCTATGTGTATGTTTGTGATGAGCTGGTGGCCGTCAGAACCACTTACACAGATAGAAGGATATCTCTTTTATGTGTTCGGGGGGAGACAGGGGGGATTATGCGGCATTAAAAACCATCTTTGTGAGGGACAAACTAAGACAGGAAAAAAGAAGTACAAGTTTGTGACCAAGAGAGTGTGTGTGTTTTTGTGTGTGTGCGTGTATGAGATGCTGTCCCGCCTGTCTTCAATACATGTGTGTGTTTGTACATACAAGCAGCATCGGGAGGACAATGCGGATGATTTACATGGAGCCTTGCTAATCCACCTCCTCCTCATCCTTCCTCTATTTTCGTTATCTTTCGTTCTCCTCCACCCCCTCCTCCTCAATTCTAGCCTGCCTTCACTTTCGGGAGTTCATCCAAAGGTGAACGTCTGGGAAAAAAAGAACAAAAATCATATATTCTCTTTTTGAGTCAAAAATACTGACACCTGCCTTGACACGATATCCCAGAGCAGCAAAGCTCTGTATTTGCCAGTCCAGGTTTGATCCTTTTTTCTAATATTTTTTGAGGGAGATAAAAAAGTTGTTGAAAAGAAGACTGTGGGTGGAAATCCTGCCTTCGTTGTTGCTGTTGCCCTACTTTATTGCTTTATTGTCTTCTATATCAGTCTCCTCAGTACACCGGATGAATAAAACACTGGCAGGTGAAAGGAGTAAACTACTATTTTCAAGTGAAAGAATATATATATATATTCCATTATAACACATCACAATTACGCCAAATAAGGTCAGCGAATAACTAATAAAAAAATAACTCGTAATGTTTTACTAACTATTTTCATTTAAATATTCCTTCTAAAGATAAAACAAGTGCTATTTTACTTCTTTTTAACTTCCAGATATAATCATGTCATAAGTATTTAAATAAAATAGTTTTGTGTTTGATCTAAACTTTAACAAGCATGTGTGGTATAAATAATGAGTGGAAAGTGCAAATGACCAGTTCCAGCGTTAATTAAAAGCTGTACATGTGAAGCTTGTTTTCATGCGTGAGTAAATGAATGTAATCTTTTGTCCGCTTCGCAACAGCAAATTGACTTGTGACTCCATCACTTTGAGCTAATCACTCGACAAAATCCAGACTGTTTGCTGTCCTGGCTCCTCATTGGTGGAACGAGCTCCCCACTAACATCAGGACAGCAGAAAGTCTACATCTTCCACCGGAAACTAAAAACACATCTTTTACGACTATATCTGGAATAAAAAGAAATTGGCACTTCAGTGGCACTTGATTGTCACTTACTTATGATATTTTTGTAGTTTGACTTTCTTGAAGAAATGTTACTTTCTTGATTCTTGTTGTTCTGAGTTTGTACTCATGGTTGAATGCACTTATTGTAAATGGCTTTGGATAAAAGTGACAGCTAAATGACATGTAAACTAGGCTGACAACTGGTGGCTTTAGAGGATAGTTCTGCTGGCTGATGTTTCGGGAAGCAGCAGATGGGAACATAAATGAGTATACAGACACTGTTTCCAGTTACATCCAATATTGCATTGAGGACATCGTCCCGAAGAAGACTGTCCGGTCTTTCCCTAATCAGAAGCCCTGGGTTGACGCCGCGGTCCGGACCCACCTTAGAGCTCGGTCTGCTGCCTTTAACTCCGGGGATCCTGATCAGTACAGGAAGTCCAGATACGACCTTTTGAGGGCCATCAAAGCTGCAAAGAGGACATACAGGAGCAAGGTGGAGTCTAGCTACCATGGCTCTGACCCCAGGCGCATGTGGAGTGGATTAAGAGCCATTACAGACTACAAGGGGAGGGGCTGCAGTGAGACCCAGTCCTCTGTCCTTCTTCCAGACGAGCTGAATGCTTTTTTCGCTCGTTTTGAGAGGGACAGTGACCCCCCTGCAGCGGAGCTACCTGAAGGCCCAACCAGTGGTGTGCCTACTATAACTGTAGCAGAGGTGAGGCGCTGCTTCAATAAGATCAACCCTCGCAAGGCACCTGGCCCGGATGGCATATCAGGTAGGGCCCTCAGGGGTTGCGCTGACCAGCTAGCGGGGGTCTTCAGCGACATCTTCAACCTCTCCCTCAGCCTGTCTGTACTCCCCACATGCTTCAAACGGACCACCATCGTCCCTGTGCCCAAGATCACCAAGGTCACCTGCTTGAATGACTACCGCCCGGTAGCACTGACCTCTGTGATCATGAAGTGCTTTGAGCGGCTGGTCAAATCATTCATCTGCTCCTTGCTGCCTCCCACCCTGGACCCGATGCAGTTTGCATACCGGTCCAACCGGTCTACAGATGATGCCATAGCTCTGACCACGCACACCGCCCTCACCCACCTGGACAAAGGGAATACATATGTGAGAATGCTGTTCATTGACTACAGTTCAGCATTCAATACCATCATCCCCTCCAGACTTGTCTCGAAGCTCGTGGCCCTGGGACTAAGCACCTCCCTATGCAAATGGGTCTTCGACTTCCTGACGGGGAGGCCACAGGTGGTGAGAATCGGTGACCGCACCTCATCTACAGTCATCACCAACACAGGCACCCCCCAGGGCTGTGTGCTCAGCCCCCTCCTGTTCTCCTTGTTCACACATGACTGTGTAGCTACGCACAGCTCCAACCTCATTGTCAAGTTTGCTGATGACACAACCATTGTGGGCCTCATCACTGGCAATGATGAGTCAGCCTACAGAGAGGAGGTTGCTACCCTGACTACATGGTGTCAGGAAAATAGCCTCTCTCTCAACATCAGCAAGACAAAGGAGATGATTGTGGACTTCAGGAGACGGCAGGTGGAGGAGCATGCAACCCTGCATATCAACGGTTCTGCAGTGGAAATGGTCAGCTGCTTCAGGTTCCTCGGGGTCAACATCAGCAACGACCTCACCTGGTCTGCTCACACAGACAAGGTGGTCAAAGCGGCCCGAAAGCGCCTCTTCTTCCTGAGGAGACTGAAGAAGTTTGGCATGGATTCAGTCATCCTCACCAATTTCTACAGATGCACAATAGAAAGCATCCTGACTGGGTGCATCACAGTGTGGTATGGGAGCTGCACAGCCAAGGACCGCAAGGCCCTACGTCGTGTGGTCAGGACTGCGGAGTTCATCATCGGTAGGGAGCTCCCAGCCCTGCAGGACACATACCGCACACGATGCCTCAGGAAGACTGGCAGGATCCTAAAGGACTGCCATCATCCAGCCTTCAGTCTGTTCACCCCGCTGCCTTCTGGAAGGCGGTACCGTAGTATCCGGTCTCGCACACAGAGACTGGAGAACAGTTTCTTCCCGAGAGCCATCAGGCTGCTCAATGGACACTGACACACGATCGACACTTTTGCACTCGACACTTTACACTCGTCACTTATATACACTGTCACTTTCAGCCTTGTACTTACACTTACACTTTCTATTGCACAACCTGCTTTCACTTCCTGCTACTCCCATTTGTCTGTAGTCTAGTTATTATATGTATTATATGTATATATGTTAGTATTATGTTCAGAGTTCTTGTACAGTGTGTATGTTATGTTATGTTATATTATGTTAGGCTATGGTAGTTGTTGTGTGGTGCCTTGTCCTAAGAATTTCAGTGCCCAGTCTGACCCTGTGTCATTCTGTGTATCTGACAATAAAAGACTTGACTTGACTTGACTTGGTAAATGCTTGTGTAAGGAAAGACCACCATCTAGTGGATACATGCTTATGAAAGAGGAGGATCAGAGAAAATGATGTGCTGACATAACAATAGGTTTGGACAGCCTCATTGAGACATGAAACAAACATTGTGTTTCATTTGAGAGGCTCAAAAGACCAAACATCTGCTCATGGGGCTGTCTCTTGTGGATGCCGGTATTTCGTCAGCTGGTAGGGCAATGTCGAGGAGTCACCACATTTCCATTCAAATTCGTAGATGGATGATGAAAGAAGAAATGTCTCAATTAAAAAGATTATTTGCAGGTTTTTATTTCTCCCCTGAATTTTTCAAATCCTTGTTTCTTCAACTCTAAGGCACACAACCTTTCATTCCATCGCTGATATTTTAAACCCAGTATTTTGTATCACAGACACACACACATACACACTCAAATTAAAGAGTATACATGAGTGATGATTTATGAAGATTAGATAACGGCATTGTCTTTATCATTATTATCATTATTAAATCATCTGAAGACACTCTGAAAAGTTTACTTTAATTTATCATATTTTCTAGTTTAAGTTAAATCCTAATTTGTACAAATAACATTATGCAGATGATTATTTATAACAGCAACATTCCTGATCGATCTGGAATGATAGAGTGACGTCCACAACTCAGAGTAACAGCACCCTCGCGTGGAGAGCTGAGCTAATGACAGGAACGTTTCTAAAGACTCTGGACCTCCTCCAGTTCGAGTATAACAGCTGGGACAGTCCCACTGCAGAAACACACAAGACACAACCACACAGAAGAGAAGACATTTGAACCAGAGGACTCAACACCAAAGACTCACTGAAGATGCTGTGCCGTCATTCAATTCAATTCTGTTTATTTTGTATAGCCCAATATCGCAAATTACAAATTTGCCTCAAAGGGCTTTACAATCTGTCCACATATGACATCCCTGTCCCATGGAGTCCAGTCTGCTCTCAGTCCATTCATGGGCTTCTCCTGGCATGTACACGCAGACACACGTGGCGTGTGCATGCCAGAGGTCAAACCTCTGCAGCAGTCTGGAGCTGATGGGCAAATGTCACACACCTGTGAGGAGATGCAGCCTTTACAATCCAGTGTGGCCCTGAAGCTGGCCCCCTACCAGCTGAGGGGGAGGGAGAGGGAGAGAACTTTGGCCTGACCCTCGAAACTCAAGGTTTTCCCCCGGAAGATAGATATATGGATAGATGGATGGTTGGATGGATGAATGGCTGGATAGAGATAGATGGTTGGATAGATAGATGGATGGATGGATACTTTACACTGGGGGGGGGGGGGGGGGGGATTTGGTGCAGCAACAAGCAAGCATGCAAAGTAAACATAACATATTAATATAAAGTATGACAAAATGTAAAATACAATAAAGGACTTTCTCAATTTAAGAAAAATGTAATAATAAATTAAATGAACACTGTTTATATACAGTGTATATATGCAGTATATACAGTGAAAGCAGTGCAAGGTTTATTTATTGATGTTTGAGGAGGATCTGGCCAGAGGTGATTTATTATAAAGAAGAGCTGTCTGTTAGGCAGGACAAGCTGAGAGTCAGCGGGAACACGCAGAAGAAGCAGGAGGACATGGAAGGCTGCTACAGATGCCAGGAATTCAGACGGGGGTTCGATCTGCCTGAAGGGCCGAACCCTGAGGCCCTCACCTGCTGCTGAGAGAGAGCTGACGATCAGGAGGAACCTGGAGGAGAAGAGTGTGTGTTCACAGCAGCACACAGGACAAACCGGAGAACATGGAGTCATTTGCATATTGTTGAAGCCATGTATAGTAACTGTACTGAATGATAATTATGTTTTCTTATTTGAATAATTTGTATGTGTTTTCAGGAATGTACTGCATTTGCAGATGTTTAACACTAGATGTCACTCAAACTCGGCTTGTTTGATTCACCCAAATTGCATTAATCATATACTTTCCATATCTCCAATTGTGTCTCACTTTGCTAGATACTATTTTTTATACGTACAGTTTTAAATACTCATACTAGTAGTCATAGCAGAAGTATTTATTTTTACTTGAGAAGCTGTTCCATGTATCTTCGTTAAATTACAATATAATGACATCAACATTTAGTTCCCTTGCCTCCATTCACTGTTAGTGTTCAGCAGCTCAGTAATCTTCCTCCTGCGGTCCTTTGATGGACTCTTCTTCTGCAAGCACGTTACTCTGAAACCACTGTCTGCCTATTGCTGCCACAATCAATGCTAGACACCACATACTAGTGTGCTGTAATTCAATAAAGAGACGAGAAGAGAGGATTGCTGCTGAATAGTTCAGTGAGGACACTCAGTATCTTATCTCTCTTCTCTTCTTGTTGGACCAGACTCATCATCTGGGGTTTCATTTCCTATCTCCTCCTCTTCATCTTCCGGCATGGTAAACAATATGTTTTTGTGTAGTTTACTTCGTTTTACTGCTACTTTAAAATACATTTAATATGTATTAATTGTATTGCTGGTGAATATAAGTAACATATTAATGGTTGTTTGTGTTACAATTTTTTTTGTATAATTTGCATCCAGATATCGTAGTGCCCAATGTCCAGTAGAAATATCCAAACAAACAAACATGTAGAGCAGTGCACCTCTACAGGGATCAAGGATAACATGGAACATTAAACACTCAACAGTCCAATATCTTTATTTCAAGGCTACAGTCACAACTGTGGATTTCATAAGTGTGCTTATGGTAAGCATGAAGTGAAATCTGATCATTGTACTGGGTTTGCAATGCAAACATGATGCTTTGCCTTCATTTTGACTCCATGTCTGCCTTCTTAAAGATGTATAACCAACATGTAATTTAAAAACAACACCATAAAGAGCATTACAAAATTGCTAAATTACTCAAGTTGAATATTTTGTTGTCATACTTTTTGAAAATGTATTTAAATTCTTGGGGAAAGCAACAGATCGCATTATTTGTCGTTCATCCCTTACGATTTAAAGACAACATTGTATAATTAATAGTCAATTGGATAACATAACAAGGCATATTTAACAAGTAAGAGGAAAGGAATTGTGGATTTCAGTCGTTAGAAACTAAGAGTGGAAAACAATGTACCCCTTTTAAAATCAGAACAATTGAAATCTGACTTTTCTGTTGTTATTAACACAATTATTATAATGCTAAATAGGAACCCCTGACAAAGTCAAGCATTGTGACAAATTAGTACTGCAGTTACAAAAGAATTCGAAAGGATTTGTTGCATTAGAAATGTTTGCTGGAGAGGAATGTGACCTGAGTTGGAACTGCTAACTTAAAGTAAAAAGGAGGAAAACAAGAGAAGACACAAAGTAGGTGAACTATATTCTATTCAAACATTATAAAACATGTCAGTTATGATGTGTTCTTTATTGGGTATAGTAAAATAAAACTTTGAAGTTGAAAGGGTACAAATACATACATGTATTAATTTTCTTAAAGTAGCGTGTATGCTCCCTTATTGTGTAATGCCCTCATAATAAAAGTACACTTTGAGGTAGATCAGTCTCCGCCTCAATTTGACGTAACCCTTGGAAGGAAACGTATACACTGCATGTGTACTGCACCGGGTTCTGCCTGCTTGAGAGAAAACATGCACTCGCAGTGTGTGCGTTTCCTAAACGAGTGTGGCGGCATCATTCATCCTGCACTCAGGAGTCCTATTTGGCAGGCAAATGAGCCTCAGCAGTGGCCTGGCAGACCCTGGAGCTGCTGCCACAGGGTCAGCATCTCGTTGGGACTCCGTCTGTGCACCAACAGAACAGATCTGTAAGCACAGGGGTTTCCCCTGTCCGACTCTGGGAGATCAAATGTTAAAAAGCCCGGGTGATGACTCGGGGAGAGGCCCAGCCTGTGCAGGCACATGCCCAGATACACGTCGTCTATTGGGAAAAGTCGCACCCTCTCGGACATGTCTTTTAATCGCAACGCTAGCGAGCCAGAATACACCACCCCTCCTCCGCCGGCGTACGGCGGGTACACGCCTTTGTAGAAACGCTCTGGGATGTAATATTTAGTGGACGGCTCCCGGTTGGGCCTCGCGTTATAGATCACATCCCCCACAAACAAATCAAGCTCAGTTTTGTTTGTGTAGGCTTTCCACAGGTTGTGGTTCTCCCACTGCTGGTGCAGGTAATCCAGAAGGGCACCTGTTCGGACAAAGACGTCATCGTCCCCTTTGAACACGAAGACGGCCGTGGGGCAGTACCGATGGAGCCAATGCCAGAACAGCAAGTCCTTTAGGGTCAGGTTGTAGAAAGTGTCTCTGAAATCCCACTGCAGGATATCCCCGTATTTGTGGTTCTCGAGCTCCAGGAGGTTTCTGAGGTCCGGATGAGGACCTGTACTTGAGTCCTGCCTTCCGAGGAGGAACACCGTGCGCACTAATCCACCCTTCTTGCTGGATTCTCCCTCCACCAGGCCACTGTGTCCCCACGTTTCACGGATGGCCTGCCTGTTTTCAAAGTTCCCCACCTGTGATTTGATGGCCATGAGGAGCATGGGAGCACCAAAGCGACTCCTGTTCCTCCGACACATACCGGGTTGATTGATAAGGAGGGGGTACTCCATGCAGTGCATTGCCATTATAAATGCCCTCATTTGCTCTGGCAAGTTGTTAAAATCATGCATCCGAGGGACTGAACACTTGTGCGACATGCAGGTAGAAGAGCATTCATCTTCGATGTCCGATCCGAGCTTAACCTTCGGCTCAGTCGCATTTCCTCTCAGTATTGGGTTGTGCTGGCGGTCCCAAACATGCTGCAACTGGTTCCACACTGCACTGTCCTCCAGACGGAGGTTCCAGAAAGGACCAAGTGGGTGAGAGGCCAGAGCAGAGGAGTTAGCGGAACTCCCCGAGGCAATGTAGTGGATGGTTATTTTTGGAGGCGCGTATGATATGGTGACGAATATGGACACCATGATGTAAATCAGAAGGTGGCCGGTCATCATGCAGGGGAGAAGGCACATGCAGAGCAGTCTGCTATTGCATTTGCAGAATTTGCCCATTGCCTGTTAGTGTACAAAATAACACATAAAGAGATTTATTTTTATGTTTTATCTACAAATCATATCAGATTTAAAGTGCACTCATCGCTGACTGAACCACATTGACGTGGGTGTACCTGTGATGTGTCTTTTTAGAGCTAACACTGGAGGTAACCCTCTGGAGTTTCTGTCTCCTTGGTGATGGTCCAGTGAGAGTTATTATCTGCTCTAGTCTACACATTCAGGGCATCAACCTGCTGATAGGCACACAGCCCCTGAAGACACAGTGTGGATTAATACGAATGGAGTGGATTGACTCACACTTTATTATTTTGGACTTATTTAGGGTTTTTTAGGGCTTTGAGTGCCCTATATCTATTCCCCCCCTTTTTTCCAAATTATCTAATCTAATTGCATGTAAAACATTGACTGTTAAAGAAGGAAAATAGCCTCATAAAGTCTCCAACATACTGCCTTTTTATCACATCAACTTGAATTTCAATATATGGAATCTACACAGACAATTACGTATGAAGACAATGAATTTAAGACAAAGCTAAACAATACTCACAAGCGCTTCTGATCTTCAAGCCGACTGAGATTTTTTTTAAAGACACAGTGATTTGTGGTGTCCAGTTTTTGTTGTCGTGTTTTCATCCGGCTTGGTTATAGTGCTGTTATAGCTGATGGCATCTATTCTGTCGCGCATCATTTATGTCCGTAACGATGAAGGAACACGATGGGCATCCTTTAGGTCGAACACAGGCGTCCTCTTACCGCAGTACAGCCGCAGCTGAGCAACAGGTCCCCAGGTAACTGCGCACTGAGCATGCGCCTCTTTCCTTATCATCAGGAAAATACTCACAGGATTAACGCAGGCTGCTATATATGCTGACAAAAGACCGATTTAAACTCGGGGCATCTGGAAATAATGTTTTCTCCACAGAGATATGATTTGACTTGATTTGCATGCAGGTGCTGCATGAACGTTTTTTGTCGGCATATTTGCATGATGTGGCCAGATGACTGAAGGGATCACCTATAAGCCCTATGCATGTCAATTGCTATGGTTCAACATGTCTCCTTATACAAACAAGATCAATAGACTACTCTAAACATGATGCATATGTGCATGACGTTTTGAAGGTAAATGTGGCTAACAAAGAAATATAATTTAAAACAGGGCACAATTGATTACAAAAAAATCTAAATAAACATTCCAAATGTAACAGGAAATAGGCTATACAGTTCATATTTATACTCAGATTTGTGAACATGTACTATTCTGTTGCCTATACTATCATATCCGGAATGTAAGGGTATCACATGTTGGTAGGCTACATATAGTTTGTCATCATTAGGATGATTTGCGTCATGAAAGCATTGTAAAGATAAGCCCATATGAGTTGTTTCTATCAATTCGTTTTAATTGACGAGCGGCAGTATGATGCAACCTTAAAGAGGACAATCAAGGCAACCACTGATAAACATCCCCGACATACCTTCGTATATGTAAAGACATGTTTGACGGACGGAAACCCTCAGCCAATACAACATGCGTCTGGCAACAGGTTATCGGCTGAACTCCGGGAATTAGCCAATGGGGAGAGAGGAAAGGCGGGGCTTCATGGCCTCCCTTCCCCGCTCGTGTTGTGTGACGAGCGAGGCGATACATGTTTGGTTGAGTTTTGAATGAGGGGCCATCATCCCGGCAGGCTCAGAGGTGGAAAATACATTTTAAAGTCTCTCTGGATGCATTTAAGATGAACACGCGTCCGACAGGTTACCCGAACGACTGTTCGTCGCCCTTTCAGCTTCTCGTCGGGTAAGTGCGTTTTCGACAATGTTGCGGATTTGATTCGCGAGCGACAACAACACACAGCAGTCCTGTTTTATTTGTCTGACACAAAGTAGCAAGCTTGCTAGCGTATTTTTTTCATACTCTTTTTTTTTGGAGGCGGAGAGGGGAGGGTAGAGGAGGGAGGGGTGTTCAGTCATTTCGAGACAAAAGAAACCAGAATATTTTCACTGTATCTGCAGCTCACAGAAAAAGACACGCACATCGACTCGTTTTCTCTCTCTTTCTGTGTAGCTTGTCAAAGTCCACGCGCGCTAGCAGTTTAATGGTGAATCGCCCTCGTCGCGGTAGCTTATTGTTCTCATCGTGTTTGCGTGTATGGTTTCGGAGAAGAAGTAGATGACCCGTAACGGACAGTTTTCTCAAACACGCACAACAAAAATGACGAGACGACGCACACAAAAATAGCGTTTCTTTATTTTTGCCCACAAGGCCCGGGTCGCCGTGGTCAGCATTTCGAGTTGACTTATGCATTGTGTCCACAACAGCTTTTTATTCTTGTTATGGTCGTGTTGTTCTTAACGTAAGGACTTTCTGTTCAGTCTGAAAGGCTCCCGCACACGGCGAGGTTTTGTCCCGGGGTTACCCCACTAACAAAAGGTTGTAGGAGTTTTAAGCCCCCCTCCCCCCTCTCCCCTCCTCTCTCTCTCTTTGTGTAGGCTATCAACATTTAGCAACCCGCTCCTTAGTGATCCATTCTTTTTTGGTAAATAATTATTTTTTCAATGACCCTCAAATCAAGGTGACAAAAACCTAGCGCGTGTTATTCAAACCCGTATGTCCCCCCCCCCACCAGGCTGCTTTTAATTCCGGCAACAAAGCCCCCCCCCCCCACACACGCACGCACACTAAAATAAATCAGTTATGTATCTGTGGCTCCTGATGGATAAGCATGCTTCAATGTTGAGACGATACCGAGCCACCGCAGGTGACTTGGATTGTCGTTGATTCTTTCCAGGAGACTCGTTCTCAAAGCCATTCGTCCTCGTGCACCACGAGCAAGCAGTTCAGAGGGTTAAGCCTGTGAAATTAATTCTTAGAAGGAGCTTGGGCTTTCAGAGTACCAAGCTAAGGACAGTTATCCCTTCCTCCCCCAACAGCTAAATTGAGAAATTGGCATCACCGAGTGGTGCGATTTGTGTTTTTTCTTTCTTATTCCAGTCTAATTTTTTAATAATAGTTTGCATTAAGCTACATATAACACATGTTTTTTGTTTTGAGAGGTCCAGGGGCATGGAGAGAAAATAAATCAAAAGAAGGCCCATTTCTAAATTTGATTTTAACAATTAAATTGGAGTATTCTCTGTCGGTCCTCCTGTGGCTTTGCTCCTCTGTCTGAGCATGTGCGTTTCCTCATTAGACAGGAAACTGGATCTTTCGGCAATACAGCGATATTGGATACGGTTACACTTGCAAATCAGAGCTGGCCAGAACAAACGGTCACATGTGTTTGATGTAAGCGACTATTGCGTTCCACATTTCACTAGCCTTTCTCGGCACCGTTGCCTGTCCCGTATGCATTTCAAATCGACGAGCTGCTCACCTGCTCCCAGACCAGGGGTTGAACGCGGTCCGACACCGCTCAACCTGAGCACGAGCGGGTGAACAGTGGTCGGTTTTAATGTAACAACAGAGTTTAGTGCAGGATTAGCAAATTATTAGTTCAGATATTGACATATATTTGTCCCCTCATATTTGTATTTCCTCTCTTCTCCTGCGTGAATGTATATTGTCTTCAAAAGAAATAAAAATTACACATGATCATCTATACCCCCTTCATTTGGCGCAAAATCGCTAATTATTTAACAACATTTAACATTTTGAAATTTTTGAGTGTTTTTTGCTGAGCGCCGGCACTATTAAAAACATATGTGAAGTTAAGTAACTGGAGCTGTGACTCACCCTGTTACCACTTGTGAAAACGAGTTGTTGAGGTTATCCAAGTCATACTAAAGATAGAGTATCAAATATACTGTATTTCTATATGTAAAAATACCCGCAAGATATTCAGTATGCAAGCGATTATTTCCCTGTCAACAAAGGGACCGTTAAAAATAAAGCTCTGCGTTAAAGGGATGTAAGTTAAAGTGGTTTTGCAAGGTGACAAACTAGTTTGGTTCAAACGCTTGTTAGAATGGTCAAGCACCAAACAATATTGCGCAATTGTGCACCAGCAGTAGCAGGGTTCATACGGTCATGGAAAACCTGGAAAAGTCATGGAATTTTAAAATGGTCATTTCCAGGCCTGGAAAAGTCATGGAAAAAACTTAAATCATCAAAGTTTTGGAAAAGTCATGGAAATTTGTTAGTCACATGTTCATTTACGCCGAGTTTGAAATAATTAATATATTTTTTTAAAGAAAGACGCTCAAAATATAAGCCGGCGTACGCTCTCAATACGCAACATTTTCTAAATTTGTCATGTTTATACCGAGATTTCAGTTTGGTCATGGAAATTTGGTTTAAAGTCATGGAAAAACATTGGTCAAAATGTGTAAGAACCCTGCAGTAGAGTACATCTTGGAAGAGTCTATTCACCAAACAAGGACAGAAATGGCTAAACATTTTTTTTAAACGTGCAATGTGTGTGCGGGGCAAAGGCAGCCTGTCTGACTGATGCATACAGTGCTGTACGGTGGGAGAGTTAGCAGTGAGGGGGAGATAGTGGCTCTAGCAAAAAAGCTGTTCATGATTCTCTCGTGTTGCCATAATTTATGTTATCGTTTGGAGAAAATGTTATGCAATGAGTTAATGTGTCCTTTTCCCTTCTGTCCCATCTGTTTGTTATAGGTTTCTTTGGATGTACTCCTCTCACTCCCAACGTTTTGTGCTTTTGAAATGACGTTTCACCAGACGCCTCAAGACCAATGTCTTAATTCGCTTGGATATAAATAAATAAAAAAGTACATATATAGTTAAAAAGAAAATCTCGAGCAGCATTTCAGACAACAACCCATCACCCTATTTCCCCTCTTCTTATTTCTCCTCACATGAGAAAGAGGGACATCACAACTCGCTTAACACACTTACACAAACACACAAGCCACCATGTCCTCCATCCTTCCCTTCACTCCGCCGGTAGTGAAGCGCCTGCTGGGATGGAAGAAGACTTCAACGGGGAGCGGAGGCGCGGGCATCGGAGGAGTAGGGGAGCAGAACGGAGGAGGACAGGAGGATAAGTGGTGTGAAAAGGCTGTGAAGAGCCTGGTGAAGAAGCTGAAGAAGACCGGGCAGCTGGATGAGCTCGAGAAAGCCATCAGCACGCAGAACAGCAACACAAAGTGTGTCACCATACCCAGGTGAGACACACACACACACACACACACACACCCCTACCCTTCTGTAGTTCTATATTATTCTGTGCGTGTCTTGTCCCCAGTTGGTCTTGGTTATCACACACACACACAAACACTATGAGAAGACAGATGCATTTTCTCATGAATGTGGGATCAGCGTGCCACATTTTTGTTACATGTCAAATTATTTTCTCACTTCACGTTGCACTCACGGTCACACAAGCGCACAGTCCCCGTGCACAGCGATACCCCAATGCAGCCATCTGCACAGCAACGTGTGTCGACAGACATGAAAGTAAGAGGCAGGGTGATGGGCAATCACAGTCTTGCAGAAAGAAAAGTGTCTGTTGCGCAACACCAGATCCACTTCCTCAATCTGTTGTGCCATAGGTTCGCGAGGCAGCAGAAGTGAAACCCGCTCGGGGGGGGGGGGGGGGAAACAGATGTTCAACATATGTTGGCAACCAAACTTTGTGAACGTTGTTAGATCTCATTACCTCTATGCATAAGATGTGTACACAGCCTGGTTGACGGATTGCTCTATTCTGAGCAGTCACTGGAAGATTCAAATGTTTACAATTTAAATTTGAGTTGGAAATGTGGTTGCGAAAGAATTTCATTTATTCTAGGTTTAGACTAAACGACTAAGCTCATATTTAAAGAATGACAATTGAATATTTATTAATTTAGTTTTTCAGTTTGTTGTGACATGTTTACAAGTTAAGAAAATGAATCATAGTTGGTGCATCCCTGCCCTGGATGTTTTTTGTATGTGTTGAACTAGTTTTAGGTGTAGACCATTGTTTTTCTTTGGTCAGAAATTTTCTTTGGCAAAGGAAACTAAACATATTTTGATTCCATCTTGTGTCGTCGGCTGATGTGATGGCACACGTTTGAGTAATGTGGTGGGATCGGTGCTCGACATCGGCTCCTCTCTGCTTTGAGATGTACTCGGTCATTAAGAAAAGTTATCGACGCACATCTACTTGGAAGTAAAAACTGGAAAAACTTTGCTTCATCAGGGAGACTTACTGCGCAGTAAACAAAGTATTTATGTGCGGAAGCTGAGACGATCTGAGTAACCGCTCACGGCTGGTGGCGGTTCCGCATTGCATTCTATCGATGCCCCGCTGCCCTTTCGGTCCCCCTCCATGCTTGCTTGTATACTGTAGATACTGTCGAGCCTCAATGGTGGCAGGTCATGTGTCTGTCAGTTGTCAGTGTCGACCGTGTCGCATGACAAGGTGCACGAACCGAGCCGCCGAGGCCAGGTGAAACCTTATCGTGACGAAGGCGGCAAAGTATGTGACTAACGTCAATCAATCCCCGGAGGGTCAGCCGAAACAGGAGATGACCGGGCTGCTCTGTGAAGGCTTTTATAAGCTTCCCCGTCTATAATGTTCTTTACCTGTCTAACCTTTCTTTTTCTTCCCGGTGTCTTTCAGTTTGACAAGTATTAATAATATAATGTGTTCCCCGTTGCACGCCCACGTCCGTCACAGATCAGCTTACCTGGAAAGAGAGAAAGAAAGAGGCAATCGCAACCTAATTTATACCGGATATTACAATGCGATTTTGGTCAACCTGGTATGCGTGCGGTCAGACAACAATCAGATAGTGTGTTTGCATTTACAGCTTGTGTATTGACATCAATTCACCCACGCTTTGTGAAACGGGTGAGAGGCCGGAGAGGTGGCAGGGAAAACAAACATGGCAGGCGTCGGTCGACGTGGTGTTTACTTTTACTTTCCCATGAAAGGGTTCATCCTCCCCGTTCGTGACGACGGCGATATCAGAGCGGGATGTTCCCGGTGGGCGGGTAGTTTCTCAGCAACGCACTCTGCACAGACTTCCGGCTGAGGTCGGGGGGGGGGGGGGAGGAGAACTAATCACGTTGCAGTCTTAATGCACGCCGAGTAGATTTACACCTGGGCTCCACTCGCTGCTTTGCACGTCCGAATATCAAATGTACAGAACGTCTAAAGTATCGATCCAAGATGACGCTGCAGTGTTTATATATAACACACCGAAACACGTGGTCACGCTAAGTGCTCGGCTATATCTGATGCCGGTCCGGATTGTAGACATATGGGGTAAAAAGGTAGAAGTCGAACCACGTTAGGCTAAAGAAACACGATGATGCCAGAACTCTCGTGTTTCTTCCCTCTGAGGAATGTTGGCTTGATAGCAGCTCCTGAAGTGTTGCTGATAAGGTGATGCTGGTTCTTGTGAGGCATTTGCACGAATACCACTGGAGTCTTCAACCTCCAGAGGAGCGCTTTTATTCGATTAACATGTTTTTGTTTCATCTGAGGATTGCAGGGTTCGGACCGTACCAACAAATGTTATTTCTCTTATGAGTCACATCTCCTGCTGGTTTTACGTTAGCTTTTCGTGTTTGGTGAATACGGCAATTATTGTTACACAAACACCGTGAACACACGATGACGTGCTTTCTCTCCCTGGTTGGTGAGATGGTATTCTCGTGTTGACTTGATGACATAGGCCACAAGAGAGGTGCCTTCCCCGTATAATTACACCGTAAAGATTGGAATTAGTGAGTAAAAAAATAGTCCCGGCTTATGGAGTTGACGTTTTTTTTTTTCCCCTTCCGTTTTTCGGGTGGTGGAGGCTTGTCACAAGATGGCACGTGGGGGGCTTTGCAGATAATAATAATAATAACTTTATTTATATAGCACCTTTTAAAAACAATGTTTACAAAGTGATCCACAGAGTCAAAGCAAAACAAGTGGAATAGCAAGAAACCAATATTACATTTAAAAGTATATATTAAAATAAAATGGAAAATAAATAAATTAAAAACCAAATAAATTAATAACAGACAAACTAAATTAGGGGAACCAAAGTTCTGCATAAAAAGACTAGATCACTTAAAAGCTGTTCTATATAAATGGGTTTTAAGAAGTGATTTAAAAGAAGTTACTGATTCTGCGAGCCTTATCCCCTCCGGTCGGTCGTTCCAAAGTCGAGGGGCTCTAACAGCAAAAGCACGGTCACCCTTTTATTTAAGCCTCGACTCTGGAATGGCCAGAAGGGCCCCACCGGAGGATCTAAGGCTGCGTGCTGGCTCATAAGGGGCTAACATCTCAATGATGTAGCTTGGAGCCAGACCTAGGTGTGCTTTAAAAGTGATCAGCAAAATGTTAAAATCAATTCTAAAACGAACAGGGAGCCAGTGGAGAGAGGCCAGGATCTCTCTGTTCGAGTGGATGCAGGAAGCAATGTGACTGAGGAAGTGGGCAACAGCTTGAAGGAGTCTGGAGATAGGCACGGGGAGCTTCTTGAGTTGGGACTTCAATGTGCATGACCCGAGAACGAGATAACGGTTTCATGTTAAGCTTTGTTTCTTCTTCTCTTGTGTAAAAGCAGCACATCATCTTTTTGCAAACGATCTGGTTCAACCGATAACTCTCAAGGCACGACTTAATCTGTGTCTTGAGATGGTCCACGCGGGGCACTCTTTGAGTGCGCTGATAAAGTGTTGATGAAAAAGGCCTCGCACAGACAGGCCTGGCAATTGCCATGCTCCGATAAGACAGCCGGATCTCCTCTGCCCTCCTTCGTATCAACACGTTTCAAAGCGCTCCAGAGAACAAGTTGGCAAACAGTCTGGTTGTGTGCTTTCTTCAGTCGTACACACAACACGCACTTTGCGCTTGTTTACACACGTTTGCGTTGCATCTGTTTTTTTCTTTCTGTCTTGACACATCTTGTACAGTCTATTAAACATCTTTTATTTCCTCATTCACATATTGTTGTTGCGTAGACGCATTGCTTGTCACATGTTGTCTTAATAATAATCCTGATGATCAGCAGAAATGTGAATCATGTGTGTGATGGTATGTGCAATCAGACAATGCAGTAAATCATTTATACTTGAAGCCTTTAAAAATATATATATATAAATATATATATTATTTTTTTGTGGTTCTTTTTTAAAAATGAGTGAAATGATCAGACGTGAACGTTCACATAATGTGAGCAGGAAAAGAGGCATCGGAAGACGAAATCATCTGGCTGCGCCTTTCCTCTAAATGTGTTGACACGCAGTCCCCATTCCACCCCGTCTGACCCCCCCCCCCCTGCATCGCCTGACCGCTCCACATCACCGCCTGTCCAATTTGGATTAGTCCCATAATCACCTGTCATCCAGTTAGTGTCTCTTTTTGAAAAAAACGCAAGGGAGGGATCTTTTTCTTTTTAGGTCCTCCCTTCGTGCCAATGAGAGACCAACTGTACATGTTTGTGATTTCATCCTACTGATTTGGAATGAAACGCCTCATGTTTACCATCTGTTTTATTTTATTTTTTATCCTTTTTGCACTTGTTTGTGTGTGTGTGTCTGTAGTAATTGCTCAGATCTATGGGGTCTAGGCTCAGGCCACAAGATAGAGCAGTGGGACTCTACAGGCATGTACGGATACCATGACCACAGCAGGTGAATATATACTCACTCAAACACACAACGAGTCAACAATCGCCTTACATCTAGTCATTCATTCATTGACTGTTCATCTGTTTGTTTTTTCTGTAATCTGCAGTGTCACTACACACATAGGTGTGTGTGTGTCTGTCTGTGTGTGTGTGGCATTCTCTGTTTATTGATCACAGAAAGACTCTATGAATATCTGTTGCGTAATTGCCACTCATGATACAACCTTATCTCAAACTGCCATTTGTGTGTTTATGCTTTATATATGCAGCCAATAAGGAAATCGTTGAGCATTATTTGAGTTGCAACCTCCAAACTCTATTACAATAAGTACATTGCAGGCAAATTGTGCTTTGCAAAGGACTAGTTTAAAATGCAATGCTCATTGGCTCCTTCAGAACTGTGCTGATGAGTTTCACAAAATGTACTTTAGATATCAAGGCATAGACCGCCTTCTGATCTCTGCTGTCTGGAGAGTTAGTGGTAACCCCCCCCGGCCCCCCTCTGTGTGTATTCCCCTGCTAAGACTTGGGCACATGACTGAGCTCTCCTCTCTCCCGACCTGCTCAGGTCACTGGACGGGCGGCTCCAGGTGTCCCATCGCAAGGGCCTGCCCCACGTCATCTACTGCCGCTTGTGGAGATGGCCCGACCTCCACAGCCACCATGAGCTGAGGGCCATTGACTCCTGCCAGTTCGCCTTCAACCTCAAAAAGGATGAAGTGTGCGTCAATCCCTACCATTACCAGAGAGTGGAGACGCCTGGTAATGATCCTTGAGAATTGAGTGTGTGTGTGTTTTCTGTAACATAGTTCTTATTCTCCTTGCACTGCTGGCTGAGACCTTCATGGTGCCCTCTTGTAAGTCTGTAATGACTGCGAGATTTTGGAGTAGTTGCGGGTTTGTGTCGAGAAACCCACTCTAGATGGGTTTGTTTCTTAACCCTTGTGTTGCCTTCTGGTCATTTTGACCCGATTCAATATTTAACCCTCCTGTCGCCTTCGGGTCAATTTGACCTGATTCAATGTTTAATGTCGGTGTTCTTTCGGGAGTCAACAAACAAACATAAAGTACCTCACACTTAAACTTGGAAAACAATATTAATTCAAATAATTTTCTGGAGATTTTAATAGCTGGGGTCATATTGACCTCAAGGGTAAAATATGTTAGTAAATATAAAGGTAACAGGAGGGTTAAACATTGAATCGGGTCATATTGACCCGAAGGCGACAGGAGGGTGAAACATTGAATCGGGTCAAATTGACCTGAAGGCAACACAAGGGTTAAGGTGCGTTCTAGGGCTGCAACTAACGATTATTTTGATAATCGATTAATCTGTTGATTATTTTGTCGATTAATCGATTAATCGGATAAAAAAACAAAACCAATTTTTTTTTCCAACCCTTTATTCAAAACAGGGTCCGTACGGTCATGGAAAACCTGGAAAAGTCATGGAATCTTTAAATGGCTATTAGCAGGCCTAGAAAAGTAATAAAAAATAAAAAAATCCCAAAATAATTGGAAATGTAATGCAAATTTGTTTTATTCAAATGTTAATTTACATGGAATATATACTGTATGCTTTGGAATTCTCATTGTTAGTTTAAATACTACATCTTCTCACTTTGTCATGTATAGACAGTTTTCACAAAATGTTTAATCATGGAAATTTGGTTTAAAGTCATGGAAAGGTCCTGGAGACCCACTGGTCAGGATGTGGGTGAACCCTGTCATAAACAGACTGACAGCGCTTTACTCTCCTGAGTTGGCTATTTATGGGTTAAACGCCTCATACGGTGAGGGGGCGGGGCTTATCTCCGTTGCCTTTCTCCATGGAAAAATATTTTCCGCCATCCGCCACGGAATAAATAACCATGTTTTCTACGTTATACTCTTGTGGAAATGCCACACACATCGTAACATGTAGCGCCCTGGTGTCTGGGGTCATAACGTCAACCGTAGGCGCACTTAGCTCCGTGAATGTCTCCGACTACGTGATTGACTTCCGCTTCCAGCGCCACGTGAGCAGCAACAGCCAATTAGATTCATCAACAGCGGGGCAGCTCAGCGTTGATTGGCTCTCACAACGCAGCATTCCGTCTGTGCTCTCTCTCCACTCCGCTCATGTTTCTTCTGCGCGGCTTTGCTCTCAACTCAACTTTTATTATAATCCACGACTTATTGAGCGCCGTAATAATCGCGCGACACAACGAATCGATAATGAAATTCGTTGCCAACTATTATAATAATCGATTTTTATCGATTCGTTGTTGCAGCCCTAGTGCGTTCACACCAAAAGCCAAACTATTTTTCGCATCGCCCAAAACGCGTGAGTTTACTCGCTCGACCGTTCACCGTGTTCAAGCCATGAGCGTCGAGATGCTCCGCGAGGGGCGGGGCTTATCTCCGTGTCTCGTCTCCGTAACGACCGTTATCATCTCCTTCATCCACCAGAATAACTAACCACTAGTTCTGCTTTATATTTGTTGTGGACGTCCCACACACTAATGCCCTCGTGTTTGGGTTCATGACGTCACCCGTAGGCTCACTCAGCTCGGTCACTTTCACCGATGAAGTTACTGTTACGCCTGAAAGACTTCCGCTTCCAGCGCTACGAGAGCGGAACTCTAGAGCTGATTGGCCCGAGTTGGGAGATTACCGCCTCCAAAGTGGAAATATTTCAACTTGGGGCGAAAATTGCGCCGCTGAAAACGCGTCGCCCACATCGCGTCGCCCGGGAAAATATTGCGTCTATCGCAGCCACACGCGTCTGTACGTTGACTTTTCATGGGATTCAGTCGCGCGAATTTTTTGTTGTTGCTTTTGGTGTGAACGCACCTTTAGTCTGTGTTTTGGTGTTTGCATAAGAAGCAGAATGTTGTCCACTTTAATTATGTAATTTTCATCTATATAGCAATATTCACATGGGCCTCGGTGACACTTCTCTCTCTCGCCAGTGCTGCCTCCGGTGTTGGTGCCACGCCACACAGAGATCCTCACCGAGCTTCCTCCTCTAGATGACTTTACAAACTCCATCCCCGAAAACACCAACTTCCCTGTCGGCATTGACCCTCCTAATAACTATATTCCAGGTCTGTATGCGGGTCGGGGAGCAAATACTTTTGTTTTATTCTCTTCCTGCCTTAGCAGCACTACTAGATTTATTCATGTACACGCGTCACCTTTATGCTGACTTGCAGAGATCTCACTCCTTCTGATCATGTGCATCAGTTTTAAATTTGTTCTTATTGCTTGTTGGTGTGGTGTGTTAAAATTAAAACAAATTTAACAGAGACTCCTCCACCTGGCTACATCAGTGAAGATGGAGAAAACAGCGACCAACAGATGAATCAAAGTATGGAATCAGGTAGGTGTTCGTGCTCGTGTACAAGCTGCCGTTTGTCGAAAAAAAATCAACTGGGTCAGTTTCCACAGCTTAAAATCTTACTCAAAGCACTTTATTGTCTTGTGCTGACAAATGTACATTGTTGCAGCAGTGAACGTAAACACTACAAACGGTAAACGTACAAAATGGGCTTATGTGATGTCCGTTCCTCTTTTCATTCAGGCTCACCTGCAGAAATGTCACCCGGGGCCTTGTCACCTGTCAATCATGCCATGGGTAAGACTGCTCTTTATCAGTTCGTCTTTGATGTTATTGAAGGTTGATATATCTCTTAAAAGTGAATTAATGTGTGATAAATTGTTTTGATTTGTTGTAGAGCCGCGATACATTGACATCTGTCATAAAGTGAAATGGGCCACAATCTTAGAATTTGTCAACAAATGAAGGCCTGGAAAATCTTTCGTAAACGGTTGGTGACGTGTAAAATGTTCCCCCCTCGATTTCCTCACAGACCTTCAGCCGGTTACCTACAGCGAACCCGCTTTCTGGTGCTCGATAGCCTACTATGAGCTGAACCAGCGGGTCGGAGAGACGTTCCACGCCTCCCAGCCATCTCTGACAGTCGACGGCTTCACCGACCCCTCCAACTCTGAACGCTTCTGTCTCGGGCTTCTCAGCAATGTAAACCGGAACGCAACTGTGGAAATGACAAGGAGACATATAGGTAAACACAGAGACGGGGATCACAGCAGTTATTATTATCAGTACACTGATTTTGTTTGGGAAGTGAGTGGGAGAGAGGGAAACTTTTGGGAGGCTGTTGTCATCATAGAAAGTTCTGAGGGTTTGGGAAAAGAAAGATTTTTAAATGAATTTGATTCTAGATATGTTTCCGAATATAAATGGTATTTTCTATCGCACATTATTTCAGAATTTCCTCTTTATGATTCATGTCGTCTTCCCTTTCTTTCCCATCCCTGTTTTGCATTAGGTCGTGGTGTGCGGTTGTACTACATCGGAGGGGAGGTGTTTGCCGAGTGCCTCAGCGACAGTGCCATTTTTGTCCAGAGCCCCAACTGCAACCAGCGATACGGCTGGCACCCTGCCACAGTCTGCAAGATACCACCAGGTTCATGTGCAATAATAGTGTTTCTTCCTTTTCCCCTTGAGCCAGATGGCCACAACTGACAAAAGGCGCCGACATTTTGATACATAGTTGAAACATTTATCTGGCAACTTGCAAAGGAACAAGTGTCTCTGCCTTCTATGGCTAACGTTCATGGTGCCAGGTGTCTGGAGTGAGGAACACCGTGAGTTCTTTCACCTGGCATTGATAAAGTGAAGCTTGAGAAGGGGCACCAATGCCCTCCACCATGTGACAGTCTTTTCTCAGACTCTCACCCACACACACACTGACTCGGCTTTGCCCATGCAACTTTGAACATTTCATCCTTGGCCAAATGAGCAGTGTGAACAGTATCATTACTGAGGCACAGAAGTGTACTGAAGGGAAACGAGCATCTTGGAGACACTCAGGGGTGGAGAATAACCACCAACACGCAGCACACCCACACTTCACAGCGCATATGCTCGGTGTTTCGAAGTTATGTTCGTAGAAAGGGCAATGTAGAAAAACTAGAAAAACACACATTGTCTAAACCGCAGTACATTTAAACGCCTTCAAAAAAAATTCCAGCATATTCGGCTTCATCTGGGATATAAGGAAACGTATTTCCATTGTTGTGCCAGTGTTTTCTCACCCCGTGCATATATTTCTTTTCTTTTCTGCAGGCTGTAATCTGAAGATTTTTAACAACCAGGAGTTTGCTGCACTGCTGGCCCAGTCAGTCAATCAGGGATTTGAGGCAGTCTACCAACTAACCAGGATGTGCACCATCAGAATGAGCTTTGTCAAGGGCTGGGGAGCAGAGTACAGGTGTGTTACGCTCTTAAGCATTCTCTCTCTCTCTCTCTCTGTCCGTGTCTCTGTCTCCCCCCCCCCCCCCCTCGCTCTATAACCATTATCCTCTGTGGATGGGGGGTTGTCGGGGTCTAGTCGGGCCAGAAAGTTGCACGGTGAAATGAATGAGTGTGTCCTCATGAAAGAGATCGTGCTGGAAGCTCGGGGACATGCAGGCTCAGCAGTGGCTACTGTTGGTGGTTGTTATAAATAATTTGATGGTGTGACACCACTAATATGACACCGCTTCCTCCAGTTGAGACACCCTCCATGTCCTCATGTTTAGCACTGTCACTTGTTTGAAATTGATCAACAGAAACAATGTTTACAATTTACTTCACCTAATCTGGCTGTTATAATCGCTGGTTTGACTGAAGCTTAACTTCTGGGTACTGTGGCTCTTAGGTCTACCCTGTATTTAGGAGAAACTTTGCTCTTATTGGAATAAAAGTTTATTCAAATGAAGTTTTTTTTTAATTCACTTTATTATGCACAGGCAGGTGTCCTGCTTAAGTAAAACTACAAATCCTGGGGTTGATTCTGTGTCAGTAGTTGTATTGCAATCATTTTTGAAAGACTCAAAGTCCAAATCCAGCCCCGCCCTCAATAATACATGCCCCTAGAAAGCAGTTCAGGTTTCACCCTCCGATCTTAAATCACAGCTGCCTGTGATCAAACGGATCAAAGGACACACGATAAAACCTGACGCCATTCCTTTGATCAAATAGCACAAGTGTTTGGGACTTTTGCCCTCGTCTCCCCCTCAGCGTAATGTAGGTAAATTAATGCAGGTCTGTGTTTGCATAAAAAGATGGTGGCGTGACGACGTTCATTAAGTAAATGAGCCTTTGCGAGGTAAAAGGTTTGTTTGAGCTTTTGCAAGCTATCGTCTGCATTGCATGTGGAAAATCGTCTCTGACATTTTACAACAAATGGTGGAATATAATCTCGATTACACAGCATTTGTCATTGTCCGTGTGTCTCTCCGACCCTCCAACCGCCCGCCCAGCAAACATCTGCTCTGCGCCTGGCTCTGCTCGCTGTCCCTACGCTCCCAGGAGCCAGACAGCGGTGTTTGTGGGGTCTGTTTTGGCTGGTCGCTGTGTTAGAAGTCAATGTCTCCCCTCTCTGTGGAGCCCAGGCCGAGCCTGGCAGGACCACGCTGTAGTCTGCTGTGTTTGGTCATCTGGTGAAACCTGGCCAACGCAATGTCCCATCCACTTATTGTTGACTTATTTGTTGCAAATCGCTTTGAGGAAAAGTAGAGAAGCACCGATCAGGTTTTTGGTGCCGATCACCGATAATACCGATCACCGATCACTGAAATCAGTATCTGCCGATCACCGATAATACCGATCACGGTGTCGATTGAAGCATTCTATTTATTGTGTAGCATTATTGCCTAGGACTATGAGGAAATACATATATAAAGCAACTCAAACATTAAAGAAATTACCGATTTCTTTAAACATTTAGAACTTTTACTTTGTAAAATGTCCTAATTGATACATAAAAATTGTTTGATTGCTATTGTAGGGGATTTCAGATATGTATGGAACACAACTGCATTATTCATTTCCTGGAACTCTTGGGGAAATCTATATACAGGACTTTTTTTAACATACAAAAGTCTGACTTATTTTTATAAACTCTTCCTTGGTACAGTAAAAATGTTTTAATGTTAGCATAATTTAAGCTAAATCTCAAACGATTTATAAAGATACAAAATCAGTTCATTGTTTACTTTTATATGTTCGTGTATGATTTGTCGACATCTTATTTTGATAAACGGATGTTGTTTCACGTGGTTCTTTCCGCTAACTTTGCAAAACCGGATGTTGTCACTTAAATCCTTCCGCTAACTTTATCAAAACCCTTGCGCGCTCCCGATCGAATGCGTTTACCGTGAGCATCAGTCTCTAGGGGCTCAGACATGTGAGAGTCGGCTGAGTTGACCCAGTGATTCAACTCGGGGGACGGGGACGCCGCTCGGTGCGTGAGGATCCCCTCGTGGACCTCTCACTCTGTCGGCCCTCGCCGGGCGCATCGTCTCCGTTGCGATGCGCGGCGATTGAAATGTCTCTGATAGTTCTCGCAGATGTTACGTCATCTGATCGGCCGTTTTGAGAACGCCGATCAAAACCGATAATGGGAATATCGGCCGATATGGATCGGCGCCGATCAGATCGGTGCATCCCTAAGGCAAAGTACTCTACCACTACACATTTTAACAATACTACTACTTCTTGTATTGGGCTACTACTGTTTGTTTGTATTCTATATATATTTTAGTATTTATTTATTCAAATCTGACTGTTAATGATTCTTTAGCTTTAATTATTTTGCATCAATTCAGTTGGTCACTGGGAGAAGTAAGAATATGTAGGGCTGCAACAACGAATCGATAAAAATTGATGAGTAAAATAGTAGGCTACGAATTTCATTATCGATTTGTTGTGTCGCGTGATTATTACGGCAATCAATAAGTCCTAGAGATGTTTTTTTAGTATAAAAAAAGTTGAGTTTAGCACAGAGCGCCGTAATAGAAAAAAGAGCAGAGCAGTGGTATAGGACAGATGGAACGCTGCGTTGCGAAAGCCAATCAGCTTGAGACGCTCCGCTGTTGGTGAATCTAACTGGCTGCTGCTGCTCTGGTGGTGCTGCAAGCGGAAGTCATCCAGACGTAGTCGATGACATTCACCGAGCTGTATGCGCCTACGGGGGATTTTATGAACCCAAACACGAGGGCGTTAGATGTTACGACGTGTGTGGGATCCACAAGAAGTATAACCTAGAAATAGTGGTTATTTCTTCCGTGGTGGATGGCGGAAGTTATTTTCTCATGGAGCAAAAATCAACAGATTAATCGATTTATTAAAATATTCGTTAGTTGCAGCACTATGAATATGTCTCCTCGTTTATCCATTCAGTGCTGAAAGTAAATACTAACATGTATGTAATAGGTGAGGTTGTTACTATCTACAAATAGGGTTGTGACGCGCATTCTAATCGGGATATGCATATAACATATCATATGCCATAAAGCTTTGACTAAACAAGATGTTGTTTAACCTTTTCATTTTATTTGTATTATTTTTCATTCCTACAGGCGTCAGACAGTAACCAGCACTCCCTGTTGGATTGAGCTGCACCTCAACGGCCCCCTCCAGTGGTTGGATAAGGTGCTGACCCAGATGGGCTCCCCATCGGTGCGGTGCTCCAGTATGTCCTAAACGGGGTTCTGCTGCTGGAGGCGCAAAGTCACTGACATTTCACAACATTTGTCCAGTAAGTCCGGAGGAAGACCACCGTGCAGTCTTAATCTGACGCACCAACAACAACATTATCATAAAAAGAAAAAGGATTACACAATGGGCCAGGAGGATGACATCGCCGATGGACAAGAGTGGAATGTTAACAACGATGTCACAGTGGGCCCGACTTTGGCTCTGTTGGATTCAAGTCAGGATTACATTCCAGTAATCATGGACCTGATAATTGAAACCACCCGGCAATATCAAACTGACGACAGCGATGTCGTTATGGACCAGACTGAATCATGTTTGTTTGACTGAGGCGCTGATCCAGAAGCGCTAAGCGGCACGGAGCTTAACTGTCCTGCTCGGTGACACGACAGCGGCTGTCACGGGGATTGAGCGTGTGAACCTTCTAGGCAGTCTCTCCAACCACTAGCCGTCGTTCCCCCCTCCCCCCCCCCCCATTACCTGTCTGCCACAGCACCGCTTTGATTCGCCGTCATGATCTCTGTTTACACGAGGCTGGACCAACGGTCGTGCCGCCACTTTAACTCGTGTTCAACCAAAGTCACGCCTGGACTTTTTTTTCCCTCCTTACTTTTAGTGACCAAACGTCCATTCCATTTTTAGCTGAGCTCGCCACTTTTCCTGCATTTCTCCTGATCGGCCTTATAATGTCGCGATCACACGCCTGACTGCGCTGGACCGGCGGGGAGCGCGTCGTCTTTCATTAATACTGCACACCCTGTCCTCACGTGTACGTACGCATACGCCTGCACTCAGGCGAAACCCCGTTGCAGTTCTTGCGCCACTTAACTTTGCTACTCGTGACATCACGACAAGTCATTTCCTCTGCGTTGAGTCGCTCTGTGCCGTGGGACCGTGAGTGTGCAGCGGGGGTTTGATGTTTGATGCCAGCCAGCATCGATAACTGGAATGAGTCATTTTCACAGCGAGAGCATAAGGACGTGTCCCTCCTCTGGAACGTCGTACAATCATTCGACTTGTTTTCCGGCTGTAATAAAGGCGTACAAAATTAGCCCCAGTTAACGCAATAAATTGCTCTGACTTGCATGCTCATACACTCTCCCTCCCTCTCTTTACATTCTCTTCATTAACTTTTTACGATTATATCGGCCTACTTATGAAGGAAAAGTTGTATGTTGGACTTGGAGATGTCGGTTGAAGACGCACGCCCTATAAATGCAGTTTAAGAATCTGAATGTCGCCCCCTACTGTCCAAAAGGGAGAACTATATGAACGCCCATCAGTTAAAGATTCACTGATGTAGAAATGGTGTGAGTCTTGATTACACGCTTGAAATGGCGCACGGTTTCCCCATTATTTACATTTTATCGATCGGAAGACAAGTCCTACAGGGACTTAAAACTGGCTTCTGCACTGTACTTTCACTGCCCCCAAATTATGCACACTTGAAATTGCTCGAAGAAATTTGCCTTTTGTTGTAAAATACAGCAAGATATGCTTTAAAATGTACAGATAGGAATGTTAAAAAGCCCAATTTTAAATCAAGACAATTACAAAAGATATCTTCCATATTTTTTCAAGGATGTTCACTATAAAGAGTTTTTCTTCCATATACTGCCCGTATTGGCTTATTAAAGAGCGTTTGTTTGATTTGTAATAAAATGTTTCGCCCCGATCTAAAAGCCAGCTGGTACCCACATCGGTATTTAAGTCCAAATCGTTAGTATTCAAGCTTTAAGTAATTGACGAGCTATTATTTTCTTCACACATTGTTTACGCTACATTTTTGTATGTTCACGTATTTTTTATATATGGATATATTTAAGACATTTTAACCATTTCTTCCCTTTTAGTAGAATTCAGTATTTTTTTAGAATATGCCCTTCATTCGAAAAATGACCACAGCTTGACGATGAAGTATTTACCAGAGGCTTGAACGCTGTCACTGTCCACACGTCGTGACCAAGTGATCACAAACAACATAAACGGCATTTTATTTCCATCAACACCTGACTTTTGGCTGCTAAAACTTTTGAATCCATCGGCTGTTCCAGCCGGTGTGAACGGGAGTTTCTCGCCTCCCTCGTTCTTCAGCTCGATGGGTGCGACCCGAACTAAGATAGTGCTGTCCCAAAGACCGAACACACGTATTTACAATATGTCCTTTACCCTGCAGATCCGCTGCGTCATAAGCCGAACTGCTGTTGAAGGTTTTTTTCTTATGTAATTGGCTTCAAGAAGTTTAAACTCTCCAAATTCCTTTTTTTTTTGGTGAGTTACAACTTGTTAGAAACAAATCAAGATACCTGTTTAAAAAACAAAAAAAACGTGCAAAATTAACGAATTCAGATTTCTTTAGAGATAATTTGGATGTAATCCAGCAGCTGGGCTGCAGTAATATTTTCCATGAGCAGTTGGTTTTCATTTTAAAAGCTCTGACTTTGGAAGGTGAACTTGTGGAAGTCTGTCTTGCTTTAGCGATGTAGGACGTTCCAACATGCAGTGGGAACGCTGCGGCCAATCCAAACTCTGAATATGTTTTGACTCCTCATGACTCCTTATGCGTGTATGGTTGCACATGTTTCAAATGTCCCAAAATATTTCAGCGCGTTCATATATGCACACCTGATATTTTGGCGTTCCATGCGAGGCCTCGTTACTTCTCTGCGAGTTCCTCTCTCGCGGTATCCGACCGCATTAGCAGGACGTCTTGGCTCATACCGTCACATTCCAGAAAGCTTTCTTTATTTTCTTTTTCGCCGGTCTTCACTCGGTGCTCTGTCATGCCAGCGTGCACGCAAACCACGTTGACGTTTCCGGTTCGATCACTCTACTGCAACATCTTTTTTTTTATCTTCTAAAGAACTAGTTATGGAACTCCAAATAAGTGTTTTAAACAAAGATTTGTTTGACATTTTTTTTTAACAAACGACTGAGATAAGAAGTCCAGAATTGCTGGTGTTTAAATATACATATTGTGACCATTAAAAGATTAAATGTGCGGCGGCCCGTTTTGAGGATTGTGAGACAACACTGCGGATCCCGAAGGATACTTCTTTTTAAGGAAAACCCTTCTCTCCATTCACCGAGCATTTTCCTGGGTCAAACTGGTATCGCTTGTGACCAGTTGGAGACCAGTGTGTCTACCTGTCCGTCCTGTCAGTTTTGCTGCTCTTGTCTTTTTTTGGGGGGGGACAAAGTTGACCCGACTGCCAAGGTCAGTGCACATACGATGGAAATATATAGTGTTACCTTTTTCTTTTTTACGGTGGTTGTATCGCCGTTAAAAACAATACATATGTGTGTCTATGCAGTGGCGGCAACTAGTTTGGACTATGTATTCAAACACATTTCCTGATGGTTAGGTATGCTGTTTTATGCATATTACCAGGGTCCAACAAAAGCCTTTTGTATCAATTTTTTTTCCTTCTTTTTAAACGATTGCCACCCAACAATATCAACCAGCTGTCTCAGAATTCAGTTTTTGGAGATTGAAGATCAGCCCAAATTCGGTTTCATGTCGACCACAGCTCAGCATTTTTAAGGGTCAACGTCCCTATTTTACAGATTACATTTGTTTCTTTTTTTCTTATTGTGATGACAATTGTGTATCCCCAAACAAGCCTCTTCTTGAGAAGGGTTGCTAGTTGGAGAAAGTGAAGTTTCTACATGTCACTGGTGATGTTATTGTATAGTTGTACTTTAATTTGACCGTACATGCCGTTTGTTTTTCTTGCTATCAGCGGAGCATATTCCATTAGACGACAAGCTGTTAGGATTTCTGCCTTCTTCAAACATTGATGATGATCTTCATATCTGCTTTCCAACTAGTCTACATATTCAATCAACTTCTTACAGTGTACACTAATAAAGATGTTTCAATTCAACTGGAACTTGTGTCTTGTGTTGCAAGTCTGAAGTGGTGCAGTTATGAATAACTCAAAACAGCTAATATACTAACTAGACACTAATACTTTATTATTATATATTATTCAATGGTATCTATTAATTAGATAATGATACAATTGGGATATGAATATAAAAAAGAATGACTTGTTTTAAGAATTCACACAAAGTTGAGTAATACATTCTTTAGATACACATAAAAAGCAATTGAAACTTTTGCATTTTTGTATGTAAATTTGACCATATATCAATAGGTTTACAATAAATTCAGTGTTATATAATGTTTTCACAAATGTTCTACTCAATTTTAATATTCATTTAGTTTTATTTGTATAGCCCATTCTCACAAATTACAAATTTGTCTCGGAGTGCTTTACAATCTGTACATATAGACATCTGTCCCAGAACCTCACATTGGATCAGGAAAATAAATCGTTTCACACAATATATCAGCTTTCATTTGAGTCCTTAAAATACCTGCATGTATATAGTGGTATAATGTATTTTAGGATTATAGGACTATAGACTTGTTTGATATACAGGACTGTCTCAGAAAATTAGAATATTGTGATGATGTTCTTTATTTTCTGTAATGCAATTAAAAAAACAAAAATGTCATGCATTCTGGATTCATTACAAATCAACTGCAATATTGCAAGCCTTTTATTCTGATTTATTGCTGATTATGGCTTACAGCTTAAGAAAACTCAAATATCCTATCTCTAAATATTAGAATATCATGAAAAAGTATACTAGTAGGGTATTAAACAAATCACTTGAATTGTCTAATTAACTCGAAACACCTGCAAGGGTTTCCTGAGCCTTGACAAACACTCAGCTGTTATAAATCTTTTTTTTACTTGGTCTGAGGAAATATTAAAATTTTATGAGATAGGATTTTAGTTTTCTTAAGCTGTAAGCCATAATCAGCAATATTAAAAGAATAAAAGGCTTGCAATATTTCAGTTGATTTGTAATGAATCCAGAATGCATGACATTTTTGTTTTTTTAATTGCATTACAGAAAATAAAGAACTTTATCACAATATTCTAATTTTCTGAGACAGTCCTGTATATTGTGTTCACTTTCGTAATATATGCCCAAGACAATGTTGTCCCCAACTCTCTTGAATCGCAAGAAGACGTTATAATTAAAAACGCATATTACTTTAGCTTCTCCTTTCGTTTTAGACTCCAAAAATGAACATCCAAGATATACAGTTGAATGCGGTTTATATATCCATGTCACAACATAACCATGCTACTTTGCAGGTATGATTCCACATTGTGCTCGTGGCGCTACATGCGGTTCCCTCGACAGCCAGCAGAGGGAGGTAGATGCCCATTGATGGAAGAACATCGAGCAAGAGTCTGTGTCTTCGTCAAGTTGAACCCGTTTGTTGTTGTTCGCTTTGTAATCTCCACAAACAAACCGTGATCCTCTTCTAATAGTGTCCATCATATACATATTTGTGTTTAGTGTGGTCGACTTTCATTTGTTTTTACATCAAGAAGAAATCTCATAACCTGCATTTAAAATAGTCTGTGAAGTTTGTGTCGGTCACAACCTGGAAATTAGTATTTTAAAGTACTTTATTTGTTGGGGGGGGGGGGGGGGGGTAAGAATTAGAAGTTGCATTTCAAAGCAGATTCATCAAAGACAAACAATATGGGCCTGAAGAAAATCCAATCTTGCTTGAGTTCCACCACTAAGACTAGCAATTATGTTTCCATTTTCCTTCACACACACACGCACAGACATTGGATCAAAACCCTGAAACGGTAATTGATGAATAACAAATAAATAAAATGCTAATTTCTCCCTCTGAATAATTTAGATTTGTTTACTATCAGCGAGTGGAGCCTTTACCCCTCCCGTCTGTGCGCAGTGCAGCAGGCTACTTAGCACAGTTAAACATCTCGGAGACATTAAAACTCATTAAAAACCAGCGCAGCTGAGAGGTTTTGGTGGCTTGAGAGTGAAACCGCCTTTGAGAGCGAGTTGAGCATTTACTTTATTTGCATTAGTCGGCCACATTGACATTCAACATGTCCCAAATGTACCAAATGTAGCAAATAAATGGCACATTTTCATCTGAAGTCACCAGATTGGTTGATTCCTGTCAGTGTGTTACTCCACTTGTTCTTTTAGATATTTTAGGCATGTTTGTGTTGCGTTATAGTGCACATACATATCCAGTGGCGCTGTGTGGGCAAAGTATGTTCCCGCCTGCCAGGGTGAGTGAGTACTCTTTCTAAGTGACCCGACTGTGCTCCATTACCAGAGCATCATTAAGCTGTTGTTGTTGGAGGCCGACCCTCCTTCCTTCTGGTTTTTGGCCCTTGGATCTCATCCCTTCCCCCGAGCCCCATTGCAGCACCGAGCAGTAAGCATTTCCCAAACAAATTAATCCTACATCCTGAGTGTACCTAAACTTTCCGGGAGTGTAATGTTGCCTGGTAATGGTGGCGGTCGTTCTCGTCTCCCGTGGTTGCAGAACGGATTTCAGCTCATGTTTATGCTTCTGAATGCTTTACAGACACGAGCCGGTTCATTCCTGTGACTGTGGCGTCCGCTTTATGGGCCGGGTATTGATCCGACAGGCTGTAACCATGCTGTCTCTCATGCAGCAGTCCGCAAATGCAAAATGCTTTCCAATAACTGTGAGAGTAATTCAGGTTGGTAAATTACAGTCGGCGGCGTACTGTACGTATTGCAACACTGAGCTCACGCCAGCCTGTTAGTCTACGGCGTGTTATGGATTTCACGAGAACGTGAGTTTGGCCGGGTCAAATTTCTTTGCTCGTAAGCAAATGCTCCTGAAGAAGAGAATATTCTGTCAATATCACTTCGCTTTAAGAGTATATCGCAGTGTAATTATGGGCTTTTGTTGGCCTCTGAGTTAAAGAAATGACACTGTTGTTTTTAACAGTATAGCTACATTAAACACAATGTTGCGCTCAAATTAACGTTTAATATTGTCTTCAGTTTTTGCCCATCTTAAATCACATATTTCAGTGAAGACCAATTCAAAATTCCGCTGTGTTGGCTTCTTATCCATTGCCGTTCATCCCTCACATCTGGCTTTATGTTTATGTCCATATATCGAAAGTAGAAATCCCACCTGAAACTCACAGGGGGGATAAAAGAATGAATAAATATACACATTTAACTCTCCCGGTCTCACGTATGTGATTCCTGCTGATGACAATGTAGGTCCTGACATACGACCTGATTGCTGACCCCAGACTGTCATCTATCATTAATATGACTTTTGTTTCTCACGTTGTGTTTGTGCTATCTGACGTCCTGGAGTAAGGTTCCTCACATTTCACCTCCCTGACCTAAGCCTTAGACATGATGCGCGTGCGCGTGTGTGTGTGTGTGTGTGTGTGTGTGTGTGTGTGTGTGTGTACTCTCCTCTGTTGGTGTGTTTCTTTGCAGGACACACTCTCTTTACTTGTTGGCTGCAGTTAGTAGAAAGGCACTTTGTGTGTGAGCGTGTGTTTGGGGACCATAGGACCTGAAGAGGGGTAATCATGTATAAGTTATGTCAACTAATTAAGACTGGGCCCTAACCTATGGCTGACCCTGAGGAAGTAACAATGCGCCATCGAAAAGGCTTTGTACCTGTGGCCTCTTGGCCACACCAGAGTGTTGGATGTCCTGTGTGTGTGCTCTGGCTGGCTGCAAGTGCACAGCTACCTTGATCTGGTAACTGGAGCACAAGGAGAGAAGAAACGAGAGAGCGACGAGAACAGAGAAGGGGTGAAAGAAAGAAAAGTGACTCTTCAGTGAAAGAAAGTAAGAGAATCAGAAGCCCGGCCCATGTAATTAGGCCTAAATGAGTTTTCCACTGACTCAGTGGGTCGTGGCGATGCAGCGCCGGGACAAAGATAGACTAGAGGTCAGGGAGTCAAGGAGACGAGAATCGCTGTCGTCAAATGAAGAGAGGGGGCGCAGTCAGCAGGTCTTCTCTGGTCAAGGTTTTATAGGGGAGATGCAACAGCTTTACTGTCGGTCCTTTACATTGAGAAACTTATCTCACCAGCTTCACTCTGTGGAGCTCAGTTGGATAGAAGTTTCCCATAATTGTCTTTAATTCGAGGCCCTGCACACCCAGTACACTCACACAAGTGATTCCCCTTATCGTGTAGTTGACTCCTCAGGAGAGTGTATGTCTCTTTTCATTCAAAATAGACCTTTTTTTGTTCCTTCTATATATTTTTGACACGCCACACATAATGTAAATAACAATATGAGTGGTGGCTGCTTCACTCTCAGGTTCCTGGTGTTGTGCATGGTGGTTCACTGGCACACGCCCATTGCTCACTGGAACACCGCCATTGATGTTATTAGTAACACCTTCGTTTATCCGACATTTGCTGTGAGAAACGAGTTTGGAAACTTATGAATTCATTGATTTCTACGATGTGTAATCTGTTGGTCGTCTTTGGAATGCCAAATATTTCATCCCACTCAGCCACGAATGGCAGAAGTGTTACATTTAGGATTCTTTCGCAGCTTCATACAAAGGGATATGTGTATGGCCACTTTGGAGCAGAGGCTGAAGCTCCAGCTGTTGTACGGGCAGTTGTGTGTGTTTGTGTGTGTGTGTGTGGGGGGTGGGGGGGGTTCCAGCTGTGGTAATTATGCCTATAAAGCAGATTATTACTGCCAACTATTCATACACTCTGTCATATTCATTGAATGTGTTGTAACTCTGTTATGATTCCTTCTGGTCACATGACATCTATTGCTTCTTGCTTCTGTCCATCCGGAGAGAGGGGTCCTCCTCTGTTGCTCTCCTAAACGTTTCTTCCCTTTTTTCCCGATAAACGTTTTTTTTCTATTTCTCGGGAGTTGTTTTCCTGATCCGATGTGAGGTCCTAGGACAGGGATGTTGTATGTGTACAGACTGTAAAGCCCTCTGAGGCAAATTTGTAATTTTGTGAGATTGGACTATTCAAAATAAACTGAATTGAATTGAATTATGACACCTGTCAGGGTTACGTTTGATGTAATTTCATAAAATCAGCTTCAGCCAAATGTATTAATAAACTGACATATATATTAATGGCAAAATAAAGTTAGAAAAATGCCAAAAAATGAGTTAAACAAGGTAAAGTACTGCTTCTTTAAGTTCCACAGTCTCTCTTCATTTAATTTATAGCACATTTGATACAAATTATATTTTGCTTGGCAGATAAAAACACCTTCACGAGCGTGTAGGATGCCGATTACTTGGCGCCCTTTGGATTCTGAAAGATCATAACTTTTTTTAAATGCATTGGACAACCTGAAGAATGTCCATCTGTCAAGCTAAAAACAAGCCTGTTCATCTCTACGTGCGCATCATGCTCATCATGAGATGTCATAAAGAGTATGCATGCTCAATGGCTTCGGCCTGGAGGTGCTCCTGTTAAAGCCATTAAGTAAACACTTCAGTCCCATTCAGCGGTTCTTTGGTCCCAAATGGAGGGAATCTCCTCATCAGCCTCCTGACCAGCCAACTCTTCCCAAACCTCGGACGCTAATGGCCAAATAGTTCTGGCATTGTTGCTCTCTTTTTTTTCAAATCCATTTGCCACAAATCAATTTTGGGAAGTGGAGTTTAAACAGATGTTATGTATTCTTATTGGTCATCTGTGAGTTATACATTATCAACCAACCACAGGCCATTGGGAACAACCTGCAGGAAGTGTTTGTGGTCCAAATGACATCAGCGCGACCCATTTGTGACCTGCACTCAGGTTGGGTTCAAAAGGTCACAGGATAACAGCAGGGGGGGAGATGGGCCATGGCAGAGGTCATACTGTTGTAAGTTTATCACGTAGGGCTGCTCACTATGTCGATAGGAATTATCAGGCTGAGCTGGAAATATGGAATTTTATGCCAGTTGTAAAGTGTAAAAAAGCACAACAACAGGACCACGTAACTGGGACACAGCTATCGTTTATGTTAATAATTACACCAGTGCTTTCCCATACCATAAAATGTCAAAATGTTTGTTTTGAAAAGAGTATTTAGCACTTATTAATCTTATTAATCATTCTGCGTAATGCATTGACGGTCATGCTATTATTATATGTCAACGATGCATCGCAGAACCATCGCAACGTGTTTCCGAGTCTATCGCCATGAACGATGTGTGTCACGTGTGTGTTCTGATCCATGTGTTGTGCGCTATCTTCACTGTGTGGAGAATACAGGATGTCTTCACGTCTTATCTTGTTACTGTGCTTCGTACGGAGATACTGTAGTGTGCACGCACACACACACACACTCACGCACACACACTCACACCTTTCCTTTCTTATCGTCGCACACACCTCCATCCCTCTATTATCCCCCGCCTCCTCCCCCCTGCATGTGCTACATGGCGGGGTGTGTGTGGGGTTATGAAAACAGTTAGGCTTAATAATTGATGTTCTGCATTTCAATCAATTTTACCACAGTGTTAGGCTAATTAAGGTTAGCTCCATCCTCCCAGGGGCTGTTCTTGTGTATGTGTGTGTGTGCGTGTGTGTGTGTGTGTGTGTGTGTATGTGTGTGTGTGAGTGAGAGAGAGAGTATGTGTGTGTTTTCCTGTTCCTGGGGGCTCCAAGCTCCATTTTATATCTGAGAATACATGGGAATTCTCTATTTCAGGAACAAGAGATGAGAACTCTCTCTCTCTCTCTCTCTCTCTCTCTCTGATTCTCCTCTTCCTCTCTTTCTCACTCTGCTCTTCCCCTCCCTCTCTCCCCAGGCAGGATCCTAAATGCAATTAACACAGTCGCTTTACTGCCTGCTAATTATTAACACACACTCACAAGCACACGCCCATCAAACACACACACACACACACACCTACACACACACACACATACACACACACACGTGCACACACACACACATACTGTACAAACACAGAGAGAAGAAATGATTATTTTATGCTGGACTAATTTAAAGTTCATTGACGATTGTTTTAATTAATTATATAAGAAAAGTACACACTTTAAAAAACGTCAGGATGCCAGTCGGGCACTGCAGGCGTTTGCATATGAATGTAATAATTATCCCGTGTGTGTGTGTGTGGTAGCTCATACATTATAGTGTGTGTCTGTGTGCAGTTTGCCCATACAACCTTAAGGTGTGTGCATGTGTGTGTGTGTGTTAATGAGTCTTTAAACCATCTCTGCCAGTATTTAACATTAACAGGAATAACTAAAGATTCCAATTAAGAAGCAGGGACTGCTTTATGTGCTACACATTTGTTTCTATGATTAAATATTCATGGGTGGGCCATGCTTACCAGAAGTGGCTGGACCTCTCCGACTGTAGATCAGTTTAATATGTTTCTGTATCAGGGATGAAACGGTTACCTGCACATTCTGTTTAGAAGTGATGGGTCAACCTCCACACATGAACACATGACTGACCGCTTCTACACGTGGCTGCTGGGCCTTGTATGTTTTATTCACGTTTTCAAGTTTTGTCGATTCAATATCTGTTTAGTACATTCATATTTCCATGTCCTATTTTTAAGTTATTTCTATCTTATTCTAGGCCTTTTGTTAGAGACACACTTTTGTCCTCTAGGGGAGTTTCAGATTAGGTTGTTTATCACTGCTCTCATGGGACTTTGGGAGATTTTTACACAAATCACATGGAAAAGAACAGGCATGAATAATACAATATATATATGATGGAAACGCACAGACGCTATTGATCACATTCCAAATGACTGGTGATTCAAGTTCAATGTCCAGGTGTTGTTATAGTGCTGTCATGGTTTATAGACACTTTATTACCTGAGCTATTGTTAACCAAGTCCCTTTCACCTGTGCATCAACATGTGTGCTGTGAAAAAAGCTGAGTCAGGCAAAAGCCCAATCAGTCCATGGAAATGAATTAAGTTTAATTATGCAGATTATAACCACCAGTTTGTGTTAATGCCACTTGTTCTGCACCGTGATGTGTGCAATGGCAGATTATGTGTAAGAATGAAAATGTGCAATATTACATCTGTTGGGAGTTTTCCTTCTTTTTTGTGTGTGTGTGTGTGTGTGTGTGTGTGCAAATCCTGTCAACATACTCCCATATGCATGGCTGCCAATAGAATTCTAGATTTAGAAATAATAGATTACAAATATAATCTCAGATGTTGGAGCCCATGATGGCCACTATAAATGCTCAGCAGGTAAAGCAACTTTTTTTCCCCAGGGGTTGGTTTCGCTTTAGTTTTAGAGCCCTAAAAGGTCAGGTCAGGCAAGGAGCTGGATTTATATCTCTTTGTGTGAACTCCTTTCTGCTCTTACAAAGCGTGTGTGATGATGTTGGATGTTGGTGTCAATGGGGCATATTCTTCTGCATTTTAGAACACCATCTTTACAACAACAACAAAGTTATGATTCTCAACAAGAATAAGCACACACTATTTGTTGTTTTAGCCCGTGCTAACAATATAACAATACCTAAGGTATATGTGCCCTTAAAATAACAATTATTTGTATTTTTTGGAATTCCCATTGACTGTCATTGATTTGCGCACTCTGCATACAACATTGTCTGCTTGCAAAGTGAAGAGTTGAACCTCATCCCTTTGGATTCTCATACTTTTCATAGACCCCCCCTTTTAATACACGCCATGCTGGACAACAATAGTAACTCCAATGTAAGCGAAGAAGACACAGAGAAGGACAAAGAGACACACACCGAGCTAAGAAGACAGACTTGTGTGCTGATTGGATTTGCGCTGTGAAGAACTGATCTTGTGCTGTTATTGTGTTTTTGAAGAGTCCATGTGTGGCCTCAAGTAACATACACCAGGTGTGTTTGTTTAATAATGTCAAAGGAAAAGGGAGAACCAAACAAAAGAGACAGACGGACTCTAATATAACTAAAAGATGAAAGAGAGCGAATGAACAGGGAAAGAGCTTGTATGAACAGTGTGTGTGTGTGTGTGTGTGCGTGTGTGTGTGTGTGTGTGTTGCATGCGGTGGACTCAGGTGTTAAAGTACACTCCCATTACACTCCAGACATAAGGCTTGAGGTACAGAGCCATCGTCCTCCCACCTCCTGACCTCCCCTATGCCCATCTCATTTCGTGCTCCTCCATTAAGTCCTCTTGTCTTTTTTTGTTTTTTTAATCCCCTTTCAGCTTCTACGTACCCATTTCCCCTTTTGCAGTCCGCCTCTTCTATTCGATATATTCACTGTAAGTTAATAACATCAGTTCTGCGGTAATGCAGTCGTTTGGGTAAATTGACTCACAAGCTCAGTACTTTTTAATCAATGCGAGATGAAAAATAATACACCATATTATAAAGTTCTATCAGTAATTCCTCATTAGTGGCAGAAAAAATGAAGACAAATCTCACAAACTCAATTTTGACAATTTTAATTGCGACCGATGCATACCGATGCTCCGCTGTGATTGGCTGATCTGCGTTCAATGGCGGGACTTAGCAAAGTGTCACACTGGATCCCCTTGCCTAATTTCCAATAGGGCAACACTGTGTGTGAAACTTGTGTGGACCGATGACGACAGTGAGCAATCAAGCTGCTGGTCGCAGTAATCCTTTGAGATTCATGAATATCTTTTTTTACGTATTTCCTCTTGTGGATATTGTTTTCTTAAGTTATGTGGCAGCACCTGATTGAAATACAAAAAAATTCTAGCAAAAAATGTAGCAGGTGCTACGCTGCAACCTCCTGTCTTGCTCACACTCTAGTGTTTTTTGTTTCGCCCTCCATCAATCTTTACCATTCCCCTCTCATCATCTCTCCATTTCCCCTTGCCCTTTACAGAAACAACTTTATTTCCTTATTAATTCACCTCTTATTTCCTCATTCTGACTGTCACTAAACACAGAGGCACTGCAGTAGGGCAGTGGGAAGACATGGGGTCCAGGGGTGGGGGTAAGACCTCATGCCTGAGGGCACAGAGCCATAATGTGGGGCTGTTGTGTGTGTGTGTGTGTGTGTGTGTGTCCATCTTGTTCCTCTGTTACTCTCCACTAGCCTGACCACCTTTTGTGAAAGTGTGTGTTTGACCGAACGCATGAATATGTGAAAGCAACTCCCATATGGTGGTGTATTTGTGCACATGTTTGTGCGCATTTGTGTGAATGGATAAATGTGTGTTCCTGTGTGTGTGTGAATGTGTGTGTGTGTGTGTGTGTGTGTGTGTGTGAATGGAGGCCCCTGGCCAGGCCATACGTTATTGATGCTCCCGCCTCGGGGTATGTCGGGGGAAATGGATGTGTGCGTGTGTGTGGGAGTGTGCTTGTGTATGTCTGTGTGGGTACGGGGGTCACGTTGTGTCGTCAAACGGCGGCGAGTGAAAGATGGCCAGCGCTGATATGATCAGTCATCTGTTGATCAAGATGTACTGCTGCCGCCTCGTCACAGTTTCTCTTGGAAATTCACTGTTAACTCGTTCCTCTATCACTTCTCTCTCTCTGTCTCTCTCTCTCTCTGTCTTTGTCTCCCTCCCCGTGTCTCACGTCTTTGAATTTCACTCTTGCTTTCTTTTCTTTTCTTCTCTTCATCCTTTCATTTTCAATGGACTTTAATGTAAGTACATTTCTTTCAAAGCTGTGATAACGATCAAAATAGTGTTTCAATGACGAAATGGAATCGTGGAATCATAAATTTAAAAAAGTATGTGAGCAAAATAGAAAATAATATTGTTTTTGTCTGTTTCTTTCACACACGCAACTCTCCTTCTCCTCCTCCGTGTGTTTGTTGTTTCTTTCTCATTTTTCAACATGTCAGTATTTCTTTTTGCACATCTCTTTCTCTCGTTCTCTCTTTCTCTCCATGTCTCACTCTCGCCTCTTGTTGTTTTCTGATCCCACTGTCACTCACTGGGTCTTGTCTCATGTGTCTGATGTGACTTTCTGGTTTGACAGTATTGATGTCCACGTGTGTCTGTGTGTCTTTTTACTCTGAATAATTTGTTCCCCCCTCTTACGTCGCTCAATATTGTTCTCCTCTGTCATCTCTCTCTCCCTCTCTCTCTTGCATCTGTCTCTTTCCCCCTACTCTCTCTCTTTCTCTTCCTTTCATTAAAGTGTCATGTTACATGTTACACACATGCAGCCAGGAAACGGTAACACACATTCACACTTACATGCTCGGTAACCCACACGGATGTTTAAATGCACATACACACCGTCAAACATTGAGTCAGAGACACGTGCTGTACAAGAGACACACTCACATTTGAGTACACACACTGCGGTGAGTAGGTAATGCGCTTCAGAAACAGTGGTTAACTGTAAAACAACAGTCTAAAGTGCTCTGCTCTGCGGTGAATAGCTAATGGGCTTCAGAGAGTTTGGTTTTTTAACCTTAAGGCGCTGTTGTTTTCTGTGGTTAAAAGATATGGGGTTCCACTGTGTGGTTAAGAGCTCTGTTTGTGTGCATATGCATGTGCATATATATATATATATATAGAGAGAGAGAAAGAGAGAGAGAGTATGTTTGCTACTTGCTCAGAGATTAGTACCAGCAGTCATTTAATTTGAAATCCAGAAGGTTCATACAGAGATGCTTATGAATACATTCATACAATGTGTTTGTCTGACATTAAATACTGTATACTCACTTGGTTAAGGCTCTTTTGGTGTTTTTGCATGTTGTTCCGTAATGCCTGCAAGTAATACGATTGTGACGAGTAGATACGCCTCCTGTTTTGACATAAATGGGGAATCCAGTGTATGTATAATTTAATCAGAGGCCATCCTTTACATGTCATCCTTAAGATGCAGTACGGTGGTTTATGGTTCATCACGGTCTCTGGTTCTGTCTTCTAACTCTTTTATATAATACATTCGTAAAGACTTGTACATTGTGTTTCCCCGCCTCTCTCCCGGTGCATTATGGGATATGGTCCAGCCCCCCTGATCAAGTCCTGTGTCCAAAGTCACTCCCTCCTTCATTCAGTCACCCCTCCCTATACAATTGGCACTCACTAGTTTACTCAATAGGGAGTAAGCAAATTAAGATTCAGCACACTTATTCATCAAAATCATTTTGAAAATCAATTAGGGCACTACAGTGTTTTTAAATATGAAAACCACTCCGTCTTGTATAAAAGATGGAGTGTTTGATGTTTTTTCTAAAGCACACTAGCTGTCATGCTAGTTGCCTAATCGACTTATCCTACAATATATGGACATAACCCTGATCCTTTTTGCTGACCATATTGCAAACTGACCAACAAAATGCAAAAGTGTAAAGACTAATCGTGTCTAATTGTAATGCATTGCATTCAGTTCAAAAATGCTCTTAAAGAATTCTGACATTCTCAAAGTGTTATTGTGCTTTTGCAACTTTGTTGGTATATACACTGGTATACTATATAATAAAATGTATGGACATACTGCGGTTATTTATCAATGGGAATTCTCACTTTAGCATATTAACACATTTCAGTGCGTAGCTGTGTGTGTACACAGACGATATACTGGCACATCGATGAATATGTCTCCTTAAATCACTCACCGTTGCGTTGGTGTTGTTTTCTGTGGGAAATGGATAATGTCTTTACAATGTGTGGTTAGAGTCGAGACCAGTACAGTTCATTTTGCACTGACCCCAACTGATACATAATGTAAGAGCCCTGACCACACTGATGTATTAGTGGACTAAATGACTGTATTAATGGTGCTCAACGGTGGGAGGAAGGGAGGCACTAAGAGGCCTGAAAAGTGCTTTAAATGAAGGTGTGGAGCAGTGAGTGTAAGAGAGTGTGTGTGTGTGTGTATGTCTGATAGAGTATTTTATTTGTTGTACTTGTAAGGACCAAATCAGAGAATCCATCTCAAGTGAGAACACTTAAAGGATGCCCAAGTCCTCTTTTAAGGAAAGAAGTGAAACATCAAGTCAGATCGCAGGTATTATGCATCTGCCTAGTAATTGTTCTGTCACATTTGTTGACATGATACGGTTGTGGTTGTGTGTATGACGTCTGACATGTTTAAAAGCATCATCCATTACTTTGGCATGGTGTCAGAGTCAGATAACAGAGCGAGAAGTGAACGTTCCCATTAACACTAATGGTGTGGTGAAAGTAGTTCAAGTAAAAGCTATAGTGGGTTTGATTTTGTAAATAATGCCACTGCTGCTCTTGAATGTCCCGGCATCTGATTGGAAGCTGTTAATGTAGAGATATAACAGAACTCAGCCAACCATCTCTCTGACAATAAAGGTCAACTTTGTCCAACTGTACAAAGTCTATGAGAAAATGACTCTACTTCTCACTTGATTTATTACCTCAGTAAACGTTGTAAACAAGAGTGTATGTTCTCAATCCTAGTTTCAAATCCTGTTTAATACAGCATGATGTTCATTTAAAGTCAAAGGCAGGATATACTTTAGGGCGGGACTACCTTGTGATTGACAGGTCGCTACTACACATTGTCCAGTCCTTTTGTCTGTGTTATCTCTTACATGTTTAACACTTTGACAGTGTGTTTTCCTTTTCAGAAAATTTAATGGAAGTATTTTGGTCCCCTGAAAAATGTTTCGTTCAGCGCTCGGTTGTACTTAGCTGCTGGTTGGAATAACAACAAAAACAAGATGGCGTCAGCCAAAATTCCAATCTCAAGGCCTCAAAACGGCGGCAAATGTGTGACATCATGGTGACTATGTCCATACATACATATTGTGTACAACTCGTGTTCAACTTTAAAATCAGTTTTCTTCCGTGGTGGGTAGATATGTGCTTAGGTGCATGTTACATTGGTCGCAGGTCACAGCATGTAAGGACATGTGTATTGTGTGTGTGTGTGTGTGTGTGTATGCCAATGGGATTATGTGTTTGTATGCCAGTGTCTGCTATCCTGACATGTCTCTCTGCTTCATGTCATTGCATTTGTCCCCTAGACGAGTAACACTATCTCCAACTCTCATTCTCCCTTCTTTCCCTCCCTTCCTTTTCCCCTTCCATCCTTGCTTCCTTTCCCTCTCCCGCACTCCCTACCTTCACCGATCCCCACTTTTCTAATATTCATCCATCCTTCAGCCCCAAATCTCTTTAGCCCTCCATTCCTCCTTTCTTCAGTCTGGCCCGAGTTGTAAACAACTGTCATATCTTGCCTTCTTAAATAGCCTTCACAGTTGGGCCAGTGTGCGCGCGCATACACACTCACACACACACACACACACACACACACAAGTATATCTCATCAATGTTTCAGAGGGAGGGCTGAATATGAGCTAGCTATACCCATACCTAGTCCTCACTTATTTACATCCGGCTGCCCCCGCGCCACTGAAACCTCAACAGCAACATCAATGATTCATCAGCCAATGTTTTAGCAAAATGCATGCCTCGTCTGTCGATACGGAGGACAAGAAAGAGGAGGAGGGAAATGATTGGAGGAAGGGACGAAGTTAAGGAGACATGTCAGCGGAAGCAGAGAGGGGACGGAGGGGAAAAAAGGAAATGAAGATGGGAGTTGCAGAAAGAAACAAAGCAACAGGAAGTGAGGAGGAGAGAGGCAAAAGAGAGGGATGAAGAAAAAGAAATGTGGGAAAACTGAAAAGAAAGGGAAGAAAGGCGGGAGTGAAGGATCAAGGTGAAAGGAGATTAGGAAAGGGGGAATAGTGGAGGCGTGAAAGAGGGAGGAAGACTGTAAAGCTGGGAAGCATCGATCCAAAGTTAGGAAAGGGAAAAAGAGAAAAAGGGTTATTCAAGAAAAGGATGTACAAACAGCAAGATTAGATTAGATTAAAGAGAGATGGAGAGGGAAGGTAAGATAGATAAAAGGAAGGAGTGGGAAAAGAGAATCAGGAGAAATGATGAAGGGAAAGGAAGGAAGGAAGGATAGAATTGACAGGGCATCTGGACAAATTGAGAAAAAGGAAGGTTAGAAAACAAGAGGTCAGAACCAGGAAGAGAGTATGGAGACGACAAAAAAAGAGAAGAGGAGCAAATAGGAGTGCTGATTTATTCTTCTCTTCCTTCCCCCCCCCCTCCTGCTTGTCTTTTCAATGTCTTTACAACACTTGATCCCTCTTTTACGGATGAGACAGGGTCTTTTTTTATCTTATTTTTGTCATAAATCAATGACATTCTGCAGACACACAGACACAGGAGTCTGATATGTCTTTTACTCTTTAGATTTCAGTAGAACATGACCCCACCTTCCTCCTGGGGCTTTAAAGGAGTTCACGGACATTCACACATTGATTTAAAAAAGTTACCTGCGTTTTGAGATTGCGGTATGTGTGGTTTTGTGGTGTATAGTTAGTTACACAAGACACAAAGACAGAAAGCGTAAAAGACAAATGGGCAGGAAATGCTTTTTATTTTGGATCCTTCATTTAAAAAAACAATCAGTTTATTCATAATAAGACGGATGCAAGAGTTTAATAAGACAAATGCAAAACACCCAATTGTATTTAGAGCCTGAACAGTGTGCCTGATCTAATTGACTTGTTCCCCAATTGAAATACATTCAATACATGTTTGCTCTTAGTACGATGCATGTTAGATATTAAATCAATAGCGCACAATTACTGAACTGCAATTGATTAAGTTTTACGCAATCAATGTGGCAGTCAAGACATTTCATATGTAGTAATAAGACATGTTTTTCATTTGAAAAATTGCTTTCATTTGTTTAAAATATATTCTTTCCTAAAAGGTATCGGATCCACGTAATACCGTAATGATATCAAGACATTATTTTCCCCATTGAGTTATACTTTGATGATATGATCATAATGATTTGATCCTATTATGTTTTTTGTTTTCAAAATGAGGTTTTAATGACAAGTTGCTTTGGAATCACAAACAAAATGACCCATTTTGATTTTATACAATTTTCCTTTGATGCATAAAAGTGAAGCGCGACACATCTTGCTTGAAACATTAAATTTTTTATTTCATGTGAATTATTCTCTGACCTACTGAAATCCCTGTATCCATAATACCCCCCAGATATTTGTTAAGTTATTGTGTGTATCGTATTTTGAAATGTCTAAATATGAAAGACTGACTTGTGCATGTGAATGATAGACAACCAGAGGGGCTTATGGGAGAAAGAGGAAGAAACAGAGAAAGAGAGAGGGGTAGTTAGTTGGCCTTGACTTTGAGGAAGAGTTGTTACACGGTAACAAGGACGAGACACGGCTGCTGTGTTTCTCTCTCTCTCTCTCTCTCCCTCTCGTTTTCTGTCATTTGGCGCCCAGGGTGAAATTATGATAATAAGAGAAAGGAAAAGCTATTACTGTGTCTGCTCTCTCATTATGTAAATGATATTAAACAGGCCCTCTGTGTGTGCTATGTCTGCGGTTCTGGTGTGTACGCAAGCCTGGGCAGCTGAGCAGCCAGGTGCACGCATGCCTGCATGTTCTTTTCTTTCTTTCTTTTCTTATGTTCGTGCCTCTCTCTGTGTGTGTGTGTGTGTGTGTGTGTGTTTGTTTGGCTGTTTGTGCATGTGTGGGCATGTTTTCACAAATGTCTTCCTTCAATTGCGTATGTGTGTGGGTGAGTGTCCTGGGGCTGGGGTTGCTTATCTCCACGCAGTGATTAGAAGGTGTCAACCCCCCTCCCTCTCCCACATGTTAATTACACGCCATGTTTCCTTCTGTTCTGTTGACACAACACACACATTTCAAAGGTGTACTGTACGCGCGTGTGTGTGCATGAGATTACCCCGCATTTTTAGACAGAGAACCGGTGCGCCTGGCATGAGTACGGGACGGTGTGTGTCGCTGTGTTGCTGTGTGTGTGCTTTAATGTTCGCAGAGCTGCACACCGCCAGGACTCACTCAGATGTCAGAGATGTCGTCGTCGTAATTGCGGTGGGTCGTTGGGGTCAACTGCACCGATGTGACTGCGTGTTTACCTGCAGGCAACTGGCATCTTTGACATATTAGCCACACGACACAGACGCACCCCATGAAACTACATTTAAATGCACATTTGTGTTAACTGATAATGTGCATGTTTAAGAGACAGTGTCTATTGAAAAACAGTTTTAATCATGGATTTTTCACATAGTACCCAGTTTGTGTGTATACACAATCATTGCAGTTTATTTTGCTATTCATACATCAACAGCCTCATAAGGCTGATAAGTTATTAAAACATGCTGTGTGTATGTAAACCATAGTTCGTCCTGGATTTAATGCTCCAGATGTTGATTCAAATAACATGGTTCACCTTCTTAACTGTGCTCCCTTTCTGGCATTGTTTGATTCATATGAGTGTGATCGTTAATCTTCTGTCACCTGCATTAAGTAATGTGTGTCACGCTGGGACAAAATGAAAACCATGAACGATTGTTAAACACACGGCAGTCACTGAAGGTCAATGATAACAAATCTAAGAAATAGTTCCAAGTTGACTTACGTTATAGTTCATAATTCAGTAATTGCAGAGTGAATGATTTTATTTAAATTTTGTAACTTTCTCAAGTAGAAGTGGAATAAAGTGGAATTTATTTTTGTATGGCCTTCTGATGGTCAGTTAAATTGTTATTGAACAAAGAGGAATTGTAAAATAAATGATCAAACTTAATAAAATAACAAGAAATACATAGGAAATCATGTGCAAACAGCTCCTGAAATTAATTTTGTGTACGATAACCACTATCACATCATCCAGCCAGTAATAAATTGCAGAATTGCAATGATAATCAATAGTTATTGTTTCACCTGATTTCACACACAGTAAATTGCCTTTAAGCAAACCACACATGGAGTTATTCTTGGAAACTAATTACAATATTCTTCATGTGATTATGAAAATGTTTGACAGATATTGACAATGTGCTGCGCCTCGACAGATTATGTCTCTCTCTGTCTCGCTCTCTTCTCCATGTGTGCTTGATTTGCACACTTATTCTTACTTTATTTTACTTTCTTTTCGATATTTGCTTTTTTATTTTCCTTCCATGAATAATGGTAATACTATACTATTATTTATGTAGCTATCAAATGTACATAAAGTTATTCTTGTTCTCCTTGGACACACCCGGACATCTGGCCACATCTGTTCCCATACAGTTGCTACATATGTCACACTTCAACACACTTAAATATGTGCCCACAAACACTTAAAATAGCTAAAACGACAACAAATGTGGACAATTTGTATATCATAACATCTGTTTCACACGTCTTATGTTAATGTCTTGATAATTTGTCCAAAAAAAACTTTCAAGTAATATGGAAACGCTAATAATAATAATGTTGCTGCATTTATTTGTGAACGTGTGCTCACGATTGGTGGTCTGTCCTACTCTACTCCATTGCTTGTTTATATGCCTCATACCACACGTCCTTGGGGGTTTATAAATATTGATTGTTACAAAGGGTGGATAGATGCTTGATAGCCTGTCCAGGCCCTGGGAATACACACACACACACACACACACACACTTCTCAATCCCTCTTGCAGAGTAGCCACAGCCCAATACAATCTCTCTCTCTAATGTGTTACTTTGATTCGGCAGACTAAGGCAGTATTTTCAAATGAAAATGTGTGCAATACCTTTTGTGTTGTCATCTTCACGCCGTATCTTGTTGAATTGCCTTGTGTTAGTTCTTAGTGTACGGTATATAGACCCTGCAAACCCCAAAAAGTTTAGTTTATAAGGCTCGTGGAGAGATAAAACCTGTCTTCGGCATTTGTTTGTGCGCGTGAGAGTGTGTTTGTGTGTGTGTGTGTGTGTTTGAGTTTGAGCGTGAAGGTGGACATTAAGTTTGTGTTAATTTTTAATAACCTTATACTAACCCTTTTAGTAACGTTTTGACACGCTCGCCCCAATTTGTGACGTTTTCTGGCGAGCTCCCGTGGACCGTCCGGAGCATCGTTACGAGACTTCCTCCACAACTCTTCGGCCGTGAAGGATTAAAGGTGCAGAGTCCTTTAGATATTATGGTGGAACAACATGCGTTGACCTTGAATGCTTATCGACTGTGACCGTAGGGCTTGTTAATAATGAGATGATCAACTTCAAGCGGACTTGTTTGGTGTTAGGGTGTCTCTGTGGCCTCAGGGTTCAGGGGCCAACCTCAATCTGCAATCCTCACCTTGTGATTGGCTGCCCAGTCACATTCTCTTTATTTGAGCATTTAACCATCATATATTCGGGGAATCAAAGAGTTGTTTGATGTATGTATGTCCATGATCATATTGGTCAACGCTACAAAATGAGTGAGCCCAAAATAAAACAGATTGTTGTCAAGAGAAGTTGATCACAGCGATGCTGCGTCTCTAAATCATGAATTCCTAATAATATAAAGGTCCATGAAGCACTCGTGCACTAACAGAGCACCGTGTGCCATCTTGTAGATGCTTTATAAATCCATTAATACACCGGCCACTCTGCACCTTTTACGAACCTGCATTTCAAAGCCTGAGAAGCCGAAGTGGGAACACTTGATGTTTAACAGTTCATATTTCTGTCAGGAAAGTTACATTCATGTGTCGGTGAGAGCATATGTTTTGAACGTGGTTTCCAAACCGCATTCAATCCATTAACTATATAGTCAGAAACAGAAATGCACAGTTCACATACAGCTGTGGGTTTGAAAATCTGAGGAGACACTCCAGTTCAGAGTGAATCTGAAGATGAATGCTTTGCGCTAAGGTTTGTTTTATTTCATCAAAAAAGATCTCCGAAGAAGAAGGTTACACAAGATCATTGATTAAAGGATAGCTTTCGAAAGGCCAGCCAGTAGGCAACAAGAGTCCTTTAGTGTTCATCATGCTGCGACACTTTTACTTGCTTTCTATTATCTCATTTTTTTCCCTTTTGCATCACTTGGCAGCAAACATCCAATATCTTTTAATATGAATTCAGAAAACTCTTCAATTTCTAATTTGTACATGACAGTGGGGTCCAGAGCTCGCTGCAGAGACTTCTGTAGATGTTATTTGATATCGTTGAGATGTATGTGAATGGTGCAGCACATGTTCAAAGCCGGAGAGAGAGTGACAGGATGGCCCCTCAGAGCGCACAATAGATTGAGATGATTGGATTGAGGTTTGGCTAAAAATGCGGCAGGAACCACTTGAGGAGGCCGAGTGTCTGAACAGGAATAATGAGACAGCGAGATCAGACGCTGTATTACCACGATCCCATCTGCCAGATACTTCTGAACACTCCATAAACCGTCTCTCTTCCATACTTTTATTTTAAAAAGGGTCCCCTGTGAGAGTGAGAGAATAATGAGATGAAAAGATAAGACAAGCTGTGTTTCCAGGTACACAACTGAGTTACTGGACACTTGTAAACACTCCACGGTTCTAACACATTCCCCCTCACACATGTTAGATTATCCTCTGGGTCCATGTGACTGTGTGTGTGTGTGTCTCTGTGTGCGTGTGTGTGTGGTTGTGTGTGTGTGTGTTTTTGTGTTTTGTATCAAGGTGGCATATTTAGGGCAACATGTAGAGCACCATTTTTTCACTAGTGTACACACCAGGACTACATCCGATGGTCTGGGGCTCTTTGTGAAACAGGTAAGCACATGTCAAAATTGTTTTCAGTTCAATTTATATTTCAGAGCCCAAAATCACAAATGTGCCCCAGAGGGCTTCACAATGTACACCATATGACATCCTCTGTCCCAGGACCCTCACATCAGTGCTGTCCCCCCCCCCCCCCACCCCCAAAGAACTTTAACGAGGAGAAAGAAAAGGAAGAAACCATCGGGAGAACAACAGAGGAGGGATCCCTCTCCCCGGATGGACAGAAATGCAAGAGATCTCATGTCTACAGAATGAAAATCATAAAAGATTTACAACACATTCAATGCACATGATATACAAGATTCACATGATGAGAGAAGAAAGCAGAATAATGCATTGAGAAAAATAAAAACATCCCCATTCAATTGACGTTTATCTCTTTTTTTGCTGAGCTCGTAGAAATGCAGCCTCAGCTCAGACCGACGCCCACTTTCGAGCCAGCTGCTCACGATACGATTATATTTGAGATAAAAATGTGATTCCAACTTTGTTCCAACAGTTTGGGAAAGTCCCTTTCCAACATGAAATGCCCCCCATGCACAAACAAGGCCCATAAAGAAATGTTCTTCTCAGACCTTTCCTAAATATTGTCAAATTGGCGCAAAAATAAGCATTGAGCATTATAGCAGCATATTCAGTGCCATGCTTTTGTAAAGAGAGGTTGAGCTATTAACTATTGGTGCGGTGTGGGGGTGCCCATATGGTCAACGTCTTTGTTTGGACACATAAGGCTGACAGAAAAACAGCAGTGTGCGTGTGTGTGTGTGTGTGTGTGTGTGTGTGTGTGTGTGTGTGTGTGAGAGAGAGCTCATCTCTCAGGTTGTGTGTTAGTGTCTAATTCTCAGTGACAGATAACTGGTCGGAGCAGCACTGTGTCACCTCTGTTTAGCCAGGACAGGCCTCCTGGAGATTAGACCTAACTCATAACCACAGACGCCAATTGTCCTCCAACACACTCACACACACACACACACACACACACTAACACACTCACAAACCCACACAGACGCATCTGTGTAGGAGAAAATTCACTCCATAAATGGATATGGGTCGACGGTTGTACACAAACAAACGTGGACATACACATGTGTACACATGCAGGTATTATACAGACACACACTTATAGGGACTTACGTAAACCATCTCATAAACAATCCTAGACAGACACACACACACTGTTCCAGATAAAAAAACAACTTATTCAGTACCTGTCACCTCTGCTTAATAAATAAGAATCTGTTTTTGCCTCTGTGTGCGGGAGAAGAAGTTTGAGGTGTGTGTTCATTTGTGTGCGTTTACGAAGAGATGGAGAAATGGAGATGGGGGGTGAACAGAGGAGCGGAGCTGTCTAGATTAAGCATGTAGTCGGTGTGGTCAGGCCCCTTAATGAAAACCAATAGAGATTCACGCTGCTTTAATGAACAACACACACATCTCGCAGCCGCAATTTACACCTGCAATAAGGCCCTGTCACTCACCCTGCATCTCTCTGTGTGTGTGTGTGTGTGTGTGTGTGTGTGTGTCTGAGAGAGGGAGGAACAGAGTGGGAAGTGTGGCCTTTTCTATTTATTTCTCTTCTTCCTGCCTTTTATTTTCTTGATCTCGGGTGTTCTGTCTCTACGTTTCCTTCCACCTGGGTCTCCTCTTCTCTCTCTATACATTTTGTTATTCACACTCCTCCCTGTCAGAGGTGGTGACTGAGCATTCATGACTCTGTGTGTGTGTTTGTATGTGAGTCAATCTGGTAGGTGACACCACTGATCTGGCTTCTACATCCAGTAAGCAACTCTGTTGTCAACGAGCTTGAGAGGTGATATGCACACACACACACACACACACACACACACACCTACACACACACACTCATATGCTTGAATGTACCAAATCAAGTATAAACTGAGGGACAACTGACTTCTCTTTGTATTTTTTGCTTTCCGATCTGCTCTTTTGTGACGAGCCAAATCGTCACTTTGTTCAACATTAAAATACGTGACAAATAAAGCAGAATTACATCTACCGGACACCTGGCGCAATGCGTCTGTCTCTGTTTATCTTATTTCCACTTTTTAATGTTGTCATGCTCTTGGAAAGCAGTAAATGTTGCCAGAGCATGATACAATACAGATTTTATTAATCATCAACCAAAATGGTTGAATAACAATAATACATTTCCATATATCCGGATTGACTCTGAGTGACTAGATTGAAGTAAATAATCAGTGAAGCATACTGCATCCTTTTTGTTATTTTGTTATGAGACAAAAAGCCTCTACTAAGAAAACAATTACTCAAACACTCATCCAAACTGATATTACAATCTCTTTCATCTTTTTATTGGAGTTAAACTCAGATTTGAGCTCTGGTTATAATGAAAAAGATTACATTCTGAGATCATGTTAATGATGGAATATTTTCAGAGTGTCTTTGTCTGTTGAGATACACATTGAGATTGTTGTTTGTATTAATATTATATTCTGTGATTGAATGATTTGACTGTGTTATGCTTCACTGACTCAAAATAAATCTCCGTCTGGGCACTGTGTTGAACCGTCGGTCAGGACCTCACCAGATGTTACTTATTAGATGATCAGATTGATGCCGGACAGCAATGCAATCATGTATTAGTAGCGGGATACTACCAATCGGATTGCAATGCACTTATTTAGTTATGTCTATGGGGGAGGGGAGGGGTCAATGAATGGAAATGGCATTAATTATAAAATATTTTACAGATATTCAAGTGTATTGAAAACTATTTACAAAGACAATGGAAGAGAAAGTGGTCGATGAAGAGAGGTTCAAAGATGATATTATTATTTATGAAGAAATCACTTAAGTCAGATCGCTGCAGTGAAACCAAAAAGAATACAAACACACACACGGAGAGAAGAGAAAGGGGCGTCATGCGGCACGCGGCTTTTCTTCTGCAAGATAAAAGCGACTCGATTTGTCACCGATGTGTCCTTTATTTTGAGCAGCACGAACACCAGGAGCATGAGAGAGATCAAGGCTACTACGAGTTATGTATTCACTCAATAACTTCAAACATAGATTAAGGGCCAGCCTGGTGAATCAAGTCTGATTTGTTGATGACGTGTATTCTTATCGACATATATGTTGATGTTTGAATCCACAGGACGACAGGACAAGGTACTTGTTTATCGTGTCTTATGTTTGATATATCCCGTTTCACTTTATTCTTGTTTATTACTTTAGGTGAGAACCTTGTATAAGCCCTTTGAAATTATGTTCTCACCTGCACTCATTTCTGTGTCTTTTAATAATCTTACGTTTGTACAGTTTTTTCTTTTACTGTGCAAATAAATAAAATTTAAAACAATAAAAAATAAAAAAATGTACACAATCATAGCCATCTGGAGAGCGATAGCTGAACAGCCTACGTGGTGCATGAAATGCAGTCTACACTGTGGGAAGGTATTCTGATCTGACGGCTAGTGAGAGGGGAGTGTTACTTTTGTCGGTAAGCTGAGGTAAAGTAATGGTAACAGGTCACAGTGTGTTATCTGAACAGGTATTTGACCTGTCTGACCTGACTGTGTTACGACTACACTGGCAACACAATCTCAGCCTGACCGAGGCTGAGTGCTGTGACTAACTAATTCAGGAGCCAGAAACACACGGGGTAGATGGGATGCTTCCTCTGTGTGTGTGTACGTGTGTGTGTGTGTGTCTCATAAGGGATGTAAAGTAAGACTGGCATATGACACTTTACTTTTCCATCATGGTTTGGTGTGCTCTCATCTGTGGGAAAACATGGCTGGAGAGAGAGAGAGAGAGAGAGAGAGAGATTCACTGGACAGCATTTGGAGAAAGAGAGTAAATCTGGATACAGGGGAGAGTTTGACTGACACTGATAAGTCTGAAATGTGAGCGCAACACCATCTCTACCTCAGTATCCCTTTTATACAATCAACATAACACACACACACGCACACAACACACCTTCTGCAATTCTGCTATTATCTGTTACTTCTGCCACTATGACTGCTGCACAACTACTGCTGATCTAAATACTACCAATAACACTGTTTATACTTATACAATTACCACTGCTAGAACTGCTGTTACTGTGACTGAATCTCACTCCTGCCATTACAACGTACGATGGAAACTTGCAAAGCACACGTTTTTGTCTCTGGAATAATAATTTACAGCACTGCAATATATCTACATCTTATTGAGTAACGAAGCCTATATTTATACTCATAAATGTCTACTTTTGCGAACACAAGTTTAGAAGTCCTGCCAGTGAAATGTGTCAAGAGTTTTCTAGAATTCAGTGTCAGTATTTCGAACTCACACAGAATAAGCCAATAGACACTCGATCCTTGACGATACGTGTTTAAGAGTTTCTTTCTAGACCAAATTATTTTATGTTTTGGTTCATACAGTGTTATGGAGTGCTTGGCCCCTCATGATATACATATTTATATATTAATGTGGAATGTGTCAAAGAACCAGAGCAGGACATTTCTTCTATTACCTTCATTAGACGGATGACGGCGAGAGGTCGACTGTAAACGGGGGAAGAGAGAGAGGGGTGGGACATGCAACAAAGGTCCCGAGGCCGGAATCAAAGCCGTGACGTTGCTGTTATATGGAACGGCTGTGACCATCCGACGACCAAGGATACAGTAGAGAGGGGAACGAGAGGCAGAAGAGTTGAGATCCTCTTTTGGCTTGTGCAGAGCAGTGAGACGGTAATATGACACCAAATAGTTAAAAACAACAAACTATTGTTCGGAGGATTAGCGTGAAAATAAAACAACTCAAAGTCAGCTTGTTTGTACGACCATCACGTTATTGCACACTAATTTTGGGAATATTTTGTTCTTCTTTCCTCACCGAATTGGATTAATCTCATGATAGATGTCATTTTAGTGTGGGTTACGGCAAGAACGGCAAAAACATACACACGCGTCTGACTTTCACCTGCTCCTCGGCTGCGTGGCCAGATGGGTGAAACGCACACCAGAAAGCCCATCACCTGAGCCGCCACTGGGACACACTATTACTTTCCCCTCTGTTACCTTAGCTTCACACAATGTAACCTTTCTTAATAATTACCTCAGCATACACGGACGCATTGAGAGCTCAGATGACGATTACCTGCGCGGCGGTGAATTTAAGCCTCTCCTGGTTCAATTTCTGCAAGGGCGGCAATAAACTGACGTTCGACGATATCGACGCTGGTGATTTAGCTAAAAGACATTGTTCACTATAATCATTCATAGCTCTAACAAGCCGTTGTGTCGCTTCACGAAAGACTTAAACCCATGCTGCGACCGCCGCCTAAAGAACAACCAACACACACGTTGAAAATGTCAAGTTGTCCCTTTTTAACGACTCCGGCACATCTATTGTGACATACCCACTAGGAAACGCAACTAACGCCATCAAGGTCTAATTATGAGGCAGCTCTGACTACGCTCCGGGCCTCATCCATCATACTCTGTGCTGCTGATACTGTCTCTGCCCAATATAAATGCTTGTAATCACGCTCTGTCTCATATGCCATTTGTCATCCTCGATGGCCGGCTGGGTTTGTACTAATCACGACTATTACAGCCGTATCAGTACTCATAAGCAGCCCCTAATGGACTCATCCTGGGTAGGATGTTGCTAAGAGTCATGCATTGCCCCAAAAGACATGCAGATTTTCTGAAAAGTGTAACTTGGTTTGAACTGATTTAGACCCAGGTTCACCCACATCGTGCACAAATCATTAAGTTGTCACTTCTTAAATAATTCTTTCACCCTGGATTTTTGTATACAGTACCGTTAAAAATAGACACTACCGTTCACAAGTTTGGGGTCACTTAGAAATGTCTTTCTTTTTCAACGAAAAGCACTGTTTTTTCAATAAAGATAACATTAATCAAAAATACACACAATACATTGTTAATGTGATAAATGACTATTCTCGGTGGAAACGTCTGGTTTCTCATGAAATATCTCCAGAGGTGTATAGAGGCCCATTTCCATCAACTATCACTCCAGTGTTCTAATGGTACATTGTGTTTGCTAATCGCCTTAGAAGACTAATATCTGATTAGAAAACCCTTGTGCAATTATGTTAGCACAGCTGAAAACAGTTATGCTGGTGATATAAGCTATACAACTGGCCTTCCTTTGAGCTTGAAGTTTGAAGAACAAAATTAATACTTCAAATATCAATCATTATTTCTAACCTTGTCAATGTCTTGACTATATTTTCTATTCAATTTTCAATTCATTTGATAAATAAAAGTGAGTTTTCATGGAAGACACAAAATTGTCTGGATGACCCCAAACTTTTGAACGGTAGTGTATATACAATGTTCATGCATATTATTCACTGCAATTAGGTAATTTGGATGATTTGGCTTCTTGTTCTTACAACTAACATTAGTCCCAGTTTTGGCTTGTGAGAAATTAAATGTCTATCTTTTATTAAATTGTAATTCATTTCACAATTTCAGATGTACATTTGCAATATTTTCTTGGCAATGCAAGTCACATTATTAAATTCCACCGCTGAGTTTTGGCAGCTTCCTCCGTATCTGCCTATAGGTGCAGACGAACAGCCGGTTTCTGGGCTGAAGATGGGAGAAAAAATCTTGAGCAATTTTTATTCTCTCAAACACAATTACTCTAAATACTTGGCGTCTTTATGAAGGAAACAAACAAAATACAACGCCTACACTGTTTGAATGAGAGAACGCGGCGCATAAATGCCACAGTAATGAATGTCACGTTTTCTGCATTACAATGAATGCCCACGTATCCCTGTCTCCTACACAACCATATTAGTATCGCCTTAAGGGGGATGGAGGGGGAAGTGAGAGTGAGAGAAGGAGAGGCCTCAGGGCTGTCTTTTCCTCTCCTTTTGCCTTTTTTATCATATGGCCAGTCTCCCCTCCACAATTTGTGCATCTCTTATTCACCCTTTTTACTTATCTTCTTCTATGCGTCCTCAACCCTCTGTTTATCACTCTGTCTCCTCTTCTTCCTCCCATTCAAACTATCCTTCCCTGGTTCCCAGATGCCTCGGGCTGGTCCCTTGGTCTGATGGCTCCCAGCAGGAGGGAGGACTCAGGATGCAGGAGTACTGGGAGCACACAGAATGCCACATAATAGGATGTTGTAGTCACAGGACTGCTCTGGACAATGTAGTTTGAATTCAAATGTTTCCATTACAACAACAACCACATTCTTGTTTTATCCTTGGCCATTCAAATACACAATATTCTTCTCACCAATCATACATATGTTTATTTAAAGCACTATTTTCCTATTTGAAGTGGTTAATGTGTTCAAACGGAAATACTACTTTATAATTTTTATAATTTTAATAAAAGTAGTAGTGTAACAGAAAGGTGGGAGAATAACTCAGAGGCCTTGAGATTAATTCCAACATTAATGTACATAAACTGCTCATGCATCAGGTCCCCTCGAGTTGAACAAATTAAAGTTAATTATGTGGACATTCCTGAAAGGTCATAAACTTTCTTTCTTTCTTTCTTTTTTAATCCATGTTACACCCAATGTATCACATGTGGGAGAAAAAAATATATTCAACGAAGCAGTCGACAGAGGTAAGAGTATAGCAAAGTAGTTACAAACACATAATCAGTATATAGAAATAGTCATATGCTAAGAATGAGTAACTTGTGAATGGTGGAGTCGACCGATAGTTATCAGCATAAGTGCAATGATTCTATTGTATATGCAAAGTTTTTTTTACTGAACTTAATCTGATGTGTGTGTGTGTGTGTGTGTGTGTGTGTGTGTGTGTGTGTCTCTTCGCTGTCTTGCCACTAAGGCTTTTCACTCATTGTAAATCACTCAGCTTTCACTGGTTGGGAACACCAGCTGCAGTAAATGACTCAAATATAAAATGAACACTTTGTGTGTTCATCTCATCCCTTCAGTCCCGAGCCCTGCACCGCATTGTAAAGTAATAAAGCAGTGCGTAGTTTTCACAGAGAGCTAGTAATTATGGGAGCGCTGTGATGAGAAGCTTTTCTCTAGATAGACTAGATTGGCCATTCATTACCAGCCCTCCACACACACACACACACACACACACACACACACACACACACACACCAACACACGCACACAAGCTGCAGAGAGACAATGGAGTGCAAGCTGATTCAATCTGGGCTTGTACTTACAGACAACAATGAGATAATCAAGTAGAGCATTACACCACCCACTGCAGGGCTTGGTGTGTGTGTGTGCGTCTCATAGCTGCAAATCCTACCCCTTTTTAAGGGACAAGATCATGTCATTCCGTCATGTTGTGTGTGTGCGCCTGTGTGCAAGCGTAATAGTTTACACGGTAGAAACATACTCAGCAAATGAGAGAGCGCAGGAAAAAAAGAAAAATCTCTCAGTTTCCCCATCAGCGCTCGGTGCAACATGCACTCCCTGGGGAAAGCAAGTTAAAGACAAATATCTGATCGGATGAGATAGAGGAGGGTGAGGCGTAGGGACGTGTGAAAAAAAGGAAGCGGAGTAAAAAAGAGGTAAAAAAATAAATAATTAAAAGGCCTTTAATACCCATTTCAGACCAAAATGAGTGTGTATGGAGGCTTTTTTAAACATGAAAAAAAAAGAAATACATGATTCTACTTTTCCATTTACAATACGCCGTGCAGTTAGTTTTTTTATTTCATTTTTATACAACTATTACTTATTCAATCTTTCTTTTACCCTCTCAAACCAGAGTGGGTGATTGTTGGAACAATGCAAATACTAACAAAGACGGCTTTGATTTTGTTGTGTTGAAGAAGTTACAACAATAAGAGAGATAACATTAACATATTAACTGTCTGTGTTGCACCTTTATATATTATTATAATTTTCCAAATCCCTGTCAAATTGCACCAGATAAAAGGCAGAACATGCCCACGTCCACCTGGCGTTTCCATCACTGCCGATCGAAGCTGGAGTCAGTTGGTGGTCGTGATTTCTTTTTGCACAAGTGGGAAAGGAGCTTCATTTCTAGTTGCCGGGCGAGCAGAGTTTACCATAATGAGGGACGCTGTCCCTATTTCTTTCACCCTCCTCATCTCACCAGTACTTGGTCTCTCTCTGCTTCTCAATTGATATGTGCTTGATTTCCAACAGCCCCCTCCGGCACCCGCTGGGGAGCCTTTTTAGATTTTACGCTTGGATATATCTGTTTAACTCCCCGTTTACCCCTCTGACAGCACAACGACACGACGACACACACACACACACACTCACACACGCGCACACACACAGACGTGCAGAGCTGCCGGCGGAGAATATGAGGGAGAGGGATGCTACCCCACGGTCCTCTGGGAATTGGATATAATACAATACAATACAATAAAAGAGACAGAGGAGAGAAGAAGAGATGTTTTTATTGTGGCGTAAGACACCCCACATTGGCGTGTGTGTGTGTGTGTGTGTGTGTGTGTATATGGCTGATATGTGTGAATGCTGTTAAGAGGATGGAGCACAGCTACAGTGAAACTCATTCATCAGTTCATGTTTGCAGGACCAGAAGCTGAGGAAAAGGAGGCCTATAAAAAACAACAATATATTTTTAGCGTGACATGTGGGAAAGTAAGGACAAGACCGGTAACTTATGGATGAAACTTGTTCTTTCTTTTCGACAACGTCACCTGTACAATGAATACAACAACTTCTTCCTCTCATAACTCAAGACATATGGTCATTTATGCATCTGTGTCCTGAGGTGTGTGTGTGCGTGTGTGTGTGTGTGTTTCAGGGGAGGTATTATGCTAATAGGATTTGGGTTGGTTAATACAATGCCTCGAGGGAGGAGGAGGGGCTGCGGCTACATGACCGCGACCAACAGCCAGCAGCGTGACCGATAAATGGAAGCAGTTCGTCCACGCCGGCGCTTCCGATTGTTGTTTTCAGAATTATCCACGCAAGCAACGGCATCGAAGAACGACACGAAGAAATGAGGGAGGCAAAAGGCCCATGGAGCACAGATATCCGTTAGATTATAAAACAATCGATAGCTAATGTGCGTATTTATGGGATTTTGAAAGAGAAATGCAATACAAGATGAATCCATAAAATCTAAGAGCACATTAGGTTAAAATGGCAGTTTTAAAGACACTAAAGTAATTTAGTGAGACTGAATGCACTGCAACATTTGTTTCCCCTCTGTCGTTGGCTCCCTTCTTCCATGTCCACTTTCATTGCTGCGTTTGCCACATCAGACACTAGAATCAATAAAGTTGCCTCTGTCTCCCTCCCGTCCCTCTTATCTTCGGATTTTCTTTTTCTTTAGCAGAAATAATCCTGAGCTGTGGCCCTCTTTTCTTTCATTCATTCCTCGGTGCTAATCTCTCATTTTATTGTAATTTTTTTGGACCTATTTTACATTCTTTTTTCCTCCTACTCAGACACAGCTCTCATTTTTTTTCTTCTAAATTGTGACATTTTTTCTGAAAAGAAATATTGTGAAAATGGTTCAAATTAATCAATCAAATGTCACTGCGTCATTTAATTGTTTCAATCTACTTAAGTTATAATGTATCTGTGGAGTATAAATGTTGTTTGGTAACTGGCGGTTCTTGTATTGCCCGGAAGGAAAAAAACGTAACTAAACAGATGACAAACCTAATTGATCTATAATGCCTTTTATTCTCCTGGAACAGGCGTGAACGTCGGAACATAACTATCGATCCCCCTCATCGCTCTCATCCTCACCCTTTCTCTCCTCCCCTCCCCTGTCTTGAACCCTTGACCACGACCTCCAAAGGTCGGAGGTCAAGGCTGAGGGTCAGCTTGGTGACACTGAGAAGTCGAGGGACCCGCCCGCCTCTTTCTCCATTTAAGCAGGTGGAAAGAATGCGATTGTGGCATTAGATTGATTGTTGTTGCATGCCAGAGACCTGCAGTATCTGTTTGTGTGTGTGTGTGTGTGTGCGTGTGTTGTCGCGGCAACAACAATGCATTTCAATAGGCCTAATGTGAAAGCTGTCAATACTGCTGATCCAAACCACAACGCTTCATAGGAGGTTATTGCCCTTTGACTGATAGACTGTGTGTGTGTGTGTGTGTCTGTGTGTGTGTCTGTGTGTGTTAGTTAATTGACAGATGTTGGCTCGTATACAGCAGCCAGAGGGAAGTAGAGAAACCATGTATTGATTGGTTCAGTCATGACTGTCAGCTGTCTCCTCTTACATTTATTCTCATATTGTTTTTCATTATATTGCTTCTGGGGTTTCTCTTTTTTTAGTTTTTGTCTTACGAATGTAATAGGTGGAAGTTGTTTTGGTTTTACATCTGCAACGACTTAAATTACATTTCTCTTTTGTATCGTTAGACTTTAAATGTTTTCAATATTCATGGGGACAGAAGCAAATTGTCCACCTGTGACAAATGTTAATATTTCCGATTGCTCTCCAAAGACAACTGAGATAGAAAGTATAAACTTTTGCAGGTTTAAATGTAGAGGGATTGTAATTTATTCTCAATCATGTAGTCTCAGCGTCATCTTATTTGTTTTCGTCCACAGTTCATATTAGATGCCACTTATTTAATGTTTGTTACTTTGCCCCAGTTGAGTTTTTACCTTGATAAATTGTCCTTGGTGCTGCGCGGTCATAGAAGGTTTCTTTTTCACTGTTTGATTTAAAGAATCAGCTCTTCACGTTACCGGGATATTACACAATTATTACTGGGCGACTGCACCCTGACGGTTGTGCGTTATTGTTAGTCTGTCGCGTTGGCGTACATGTTTACATGTCGACAATGATTTCTGTAATATGTGTGCGTGAATTGTGAAATTAGGTGTTATTGAGCTCCTCTGACTGGAGTGTCCCTGCGGTGCCTCTTCTCACTGCTGGATATCAAACGGCACAAATACACACACACACACACACACACACCAAATCCCTATGGTGATTATCAGATCCCCCCCAGATCCTCTCCAAGCCTCAGACTGAAGTGGAATTCACTTTGCTTTTTATTTACTGGCTATAGAAGACCTGACGACAGCCGTATAAAGCGACGTAACAAACACACTCTTACACGTGTGCACGCATAACACCAGAAAATATACATTTTTCTGGCATATTCTCATGTTGAGTATTACTATGGATTGTCTTTAAAATAAACTAACAATTAATAGTTGTAGATCATTTGACTCTTTCAAAAGCAACCTCCTTCCATCAAGGTTTTTCATTATTATTTGATCACTGAGCTGTAGTCCACACCTTTGTACTGTTTGTGTGTTGGCGTTCAAGCGACACACAATGGGCTAAATGCAAATTCAAATTTAAAGAAAAGACTCTTGGACTTTTTGTCACTTGTGTACTTCAAAAGGGTTCCATGAAGGTGGATTTTCACATATTAAAGCACAAGCATTTTGTAACTTGAAAAGCATCAGCTGACACAATTGTGCTAAGGTTGGCCAATATTGGCCACCAGTGTATTGGTCAGCCTCTTATCTCGTGTAATTTAACTGTAATTGTAAAACGTAGAGACCTCAGCGTCGCTGGGATTAGAGAACTTTTAATCTTTGTGTGCCCATGGCTGCATTGTGTGCCTGTGTGTGTGCGTGTGTGTGTGTGAGTGTATTTGTGGATAAGGATTCTTGCTTGTGCACAAACATGTATATTTGAGCACTCATCCATTACACATGCATGTGAGCGTCTCTGTATTTGTCTCTAAGTGATCATATTTGTCCTCTGAATGTTGTTGAATGTAAACCAGGTCTTTTTGACTCCCCACAGACATAGAATGGGATTTGTGCAGGTGCACGCACTCTCTCTCTCTCACTTTACCGTTATGTGTGTGTGTGTGTGTGTGTGTGTAGGGATATTATGGAGATCAGAGGCAGGCTGGGAGCCTCCAAGGCTATTAGCTCATCTGTATTATATTGAGACGAGGGTATGTACACATCTGCTGATGACACCAGAGAATTGTACTGTGTGTGTGTGTGTGTTTGTGTGTGTATGTGCATTTGATTCCAGACACACTCTCATTTTTTCTCTCCCATGCCTGTGTGTGCATATGCGCGTCTCCATGCCATCTTGTCTGGAAAAAGACTCCAACGTTATTATTACTTGACAACTATGCCCTTGCTGGCAAATTGCTCAGCTGTGGTAAAACAAGTGAAATATATCAGCGTAATGTATACGGCGCACAATTTGTTTGTGTTTCTTTCTTTCTCTCTTTCTCTCTTTGAGGAGCCAGGATTGATCTATCAAGGGAGTTATTGCTATCAAATTGTAAAACATTTGAATATGTGAATCGTCAAAATGAACCAGCAAATATGTGAGGTGCAGTATGAAGCGGTGACATATTGCTAAAATTACTCCCTCTTTGAGTCTTACAGAGCTCATCTTGCATACAGGCCCCTTTTTTGTATTTTCCCATATCAGTGCATCCGAAAATGTGCAGTAAAATCTTCTTCTGACATTTCATTATGTTCTCTTGCTGTATTGAGTGTCAGGTAAGTTAAATCGAGTTTATTCAAAACTCATCTTCAAATGGCTTTTTCCCCAAATGCAGTGCTTCTGGATCAGCCTGTTTTTTGGAATGCATTAGCATGAGCTGCATTGCACCACAGAGTTTGTTCTCTCTCTCGCTCTCTCTCTCTCTCTCTCTCTGTCAACCCAGAGGATCCGGGTCAATTGATGAATACAAATGTCACCTAATGTCCCATCATCTAGACAAAAAAGGTGGTGAGGAGAGGTGATGAAATAAACGAAAAGAACCCCGCTTCCTCCTTCTTCTGCCAACGTGAGCAGCTTTTAACCCGCTTTGATTGATACGGTATCAGAAGTTACTCGATTAAACGACGTTTCACACTGCATAGATTCCTACTTAAAAGTCTCAGGACCTCTAAATTATTTATTGATGTCTGTTCCAATCTACATCTGGCTAAGGAGGACTGTGTGTGTGTATGTGTGTGTGTGTGTGGGTGGGTGGAGGCAAGGGGTTCGGGGGGGGGTTGGCTGGTGCTTCCGCAGCGCCTAGAGGAACTTGTTTTCCATGTGCACTTGTTCACCTGCCCGTCTCCTCTAATGGGGCTCAGCAGGGAGGGATGAATAGGGCTGAAAGTGGCAACGCGGCAGTGAAATTGCATCGTGGCAGCTCAGCGTGCACGGGCCTTTGCTCTCTCGCTCTCTCTCTCTTTTTAAAAATCCTGCCGCTGTCTTTTTCCTTTTCAACTCCCACTCTCACCTTTAGGAGAAGAAAAACAAGGCATGTTATAAACAAGGCACAGATATTCAGTAATTCGCAGATGAACAAACCATCGAGTAAGGAAGAAGGGAAACACACATACACTCGCTCACATGAGCGATCAGGTAAAGCACCAAGAAAGTGAGGAGACTTTGGGCAATATCCTTTGGCAAGCAGCTCAGGAATCTTGTTAAAGTTCAGCAGCGAAACAAAGAAGTCCCCCCCCCCCCTTCCCCGAGCGCATTGTATCAGTCAGTGCGTTTACATGATGGTATAATTCGAATCTTGCTTTAGTCGGACTATGTTATCTTTTGGGGGATCTGCTATTATCCCAATATACATGGCAGTGAGTAATTCGAATCATTGGCCGAAAGCATGTCATATCCGATACGATAGGCGGCGCTGTTTTCATTACAACTCGTGGTGATACAGCCATTTCCGCTTGACCTCTTCACCACCACCAACAACAACATTTCGAGAAAGATGGCGAACAGAGAGAAGCTACATCCCTCTACTATTCTTCCATGGTGTTAATAGGAGTACAGCGAATGCAAATGGCGCTATTGGCTGAGTTGATAACGGAGAGAAGACGCCGTCGCCGAAGGTACACGGAGAATTTAATTTATCGTCTCTTTCGACTTCCGGGTCACGACATGGGAGGGAGGGAGGAGGAGGAGGGCGGCGGGATCTCGAGCATGCGCAAAGACGCAAAGTCCAGTTCCTAATCGAATTCAGAGTTACATGCCGCGAGAGTCGAATTATCAACTGGATCGGACCGAGCTATCCAGGGGTGTTAATCGGACCGAAGTCGGACCGCACATAGTCCGACTAAGGTGTTTACATGAAACGGATAATTCGATTTCAGTCCGACTAAGCCAATAATTCGATTGCATGTAAACGCACTGATTGTATGGGGAAATATACAAGTCTGATTTAAGACCAAGCTTTTTGTAGGCATTCAAATCTCTCGGTTTCCCAAAGTTTGAAAGGAGTCAATAATAAAGTATTGGCAGGGAAGTGGTGGAGTGATTGGAAGTTTCTGAAATGAGCATTGCATCGCATATGCCTGGAGTGCGAAAACAGCTTAGACTTAGAGAGAGAGAGAGAGAGACTGAGAGAGAGAGAGAGATATTCAACAAATTAAAACAATGTCCATGGTCTTAAAGGGGAAACAACATGCCTGGTGAAATCTGTAAGTGTCTACTTGAATAATGATAATGTGCTAATCCATAGCCAACAGGACTATGTCACAAGAGAAACTCTATGCTGCTGATCTGCCAGTTTCAGTTTCAGCGGAAGTCGATTGTGTTCGATCTTCCAGATTCCATATTAAAACATGCTTACTTTTGTTGGCTTGACTTCAACCTGTATTAATTATGAAAATCCTGTCGATCAACTAATCAATTGATTTGGTGATTAAATTGCAAAATCAGATTTATTTTGTTTGTGTTTTTTTTAAGCGAGTGGAGTAGACTCACAGAGAATGTATTAAATATGTGCGCATCGATCCTGTGCTTGTATCACTGCACGCGCACACATTCACACCTGCACCTATCAGCCTGGAAACTCGTACGCCAGTGGGAAGGTGCGTTTGAGTGACTCACGGTTGGGATTGAAACGTCACTGCAACCTTGGGGGATGAAACATTGGATGGAGGTCTCTGCTGTTGGTTGGATGGAGTTAGAGGAAAAGTAGTGAGTTCATTTACTTTGTGTTGTGCAGAGGAAGGTGAAGGGAGGGCTTTAGCTCTGGAGGCTGGCCCATGTTTCTCCCTCCACTGTTTATTGAGGGCCTGTCACAGGAGCCAGGTATTGATTTCTGCCTGGATGAGATGGGATAGCCCTGGAAGACTCGGTGACGGATGGATGAGAGGGAACGGAGGGATAAGTGGAGGAGTGTAGCTCTTGTCCCATGTACAGAAGCTGCTTCAATTGTCTGTAAATGTTAACTTTGCCTTGACCCTATACTGATTTGTTCCCGTTTCAAAAATATATATAATAGATTTTAAGTCAAAGGCCTTTCCACTTCGGGGACCTTATTTCGAAAGTATATACATTTTTGGAAAATCGACGTATTTTCTTTTCGGAACAAGGTTTATATTTATTTTTGCTTTCACACTTTGAATAAATGCATCAACCAATCACGTTCCATTCCTTTTTTTCTTAACATTCACAATAAAAGCCCTCGGTATATAGTAAACTCTAATTCAATCAGAGCATTTCATAGTAAGGATTTACTTAGGAAACTCAATGAAATAGCTTACAGTTGCTCAGGTTATATAGGATCCTGGTTGTTGGTCCTCTGCCTTGGCAAATCCTTTGGAATACAAAATGTAGATGCAACATTTTCGCATGTAAGTATTTTACAGTGTGTAAAGGCCTTCATTTGTGATAAACTCTGAGTCCAACTCAGTTCCTAATCTACACCCCATAAGCTTTCATCGGATGTCTTTATCTGTTATTCAATTCAATTCAATTAAGTTTATTTGTATAGCCCAATTTCACAAATTTCAAATTTGTCTTGGAGTGCTTTACAATCTGTACACATAGACATCCCTGCCCCAAAACCTCGCATCGGATCAGGAAAAACTCCAAAATAACCATTCAGGAGGAAAAAAAGGGAAGAAACCTTCAGGAGAGCAACAGAGGAGGATCTCTCTCCAGGATGGACAGGTGCAACAGATGTAATGTGAACAGAATGAATCATTACACACAAATTAAAACACAGTAACAACACAATCAATGAATAAGACAGTGTATGAATAGTTGGTAGTAGGCATATTCCACGATCCAGACCTCCACGATCCATCAGTTATCTTTTTATTGGGAAAACCTCCATGTAAAGACATGCAAATTGGTTCTTCCTTTTTTTGTATCACCTCTTGTTATAAATTTTTATAAATAATTTAGATTTCAATGCAGGTTTTTCAAAATGTAAATAAAAAAAATAATGTTAACAGTTGCAGTACGGTTAGAGGAATTAAGATGGAAAGTACGATAATATATAATATATCTTCTCTCGTAGGCCACCTGGAAGTTAGCATTGCACTGGTTCCCTCGTCAAAAAGCCAATGGGACCTTTTTTAATTGGATTTTGGATTATTGCAGAAAATAAACTGTGGCAAACATCAGTTTATGACACTTGCGGGTTTTGTTCAGCAAGATAAACTTCTAAAATGAACTCCACTTTTATGCGTTTGAAAGCATGACTGCAATCCACAGAATTGTTCACCTCGGTCACATGGTTTCAGGACAACGACACAAAGCTAAAGGAGGACTAGTGGTCTCGGGATGATGTCATCTCATTTAGCCATTTGTTAAAATCTCTTACGCTTGTGTTAATCACAGACCTCATTGAATGCATCTAACCCCCAAACCCTTTGAAATAACCCATTGACTGAGACGAGGGAACTGGGAGTTCAAAAATACAAACTCAGCTCAGACTCCTGCAGCACAATCACCAGTTTACCAAACACATGTGAGCACTTATGTAACCTTTTTTAGCATTTGACAGAGTGAATGATGAGTGTGTGTGTATATATGCTGTATTTTAGGACCTAGAGAGAGTGTAAGCTACTTTGATTCTCTGCTTTCAACATGTCCGTTAGCCATTAGAGAGCATTGACTTTGACTCTGAAGTGCAGGGTTGGCTGCCACTGTGAGAGAACTGGGAACTCATTTAACAGCTCTTGACAAAGTGCCCTTGAGCAAAAACATTGAACTCTCCAGAACTGGAAGTGCTCAGTAGTCAACAGGACGAGAGATGGTGGACAGCTTACCAGAAGTGAATGTGTGGAAATGAGTTAACGTAAAGAATTGAGTTGGTGCAAGAGAGAGAATGGATGCTCAGCAGATCCTTCAAGCATAAATACAAAGCTTTAACTACAAACAAACGCATACTCAAATAAACTTCTTAAACCACTGCTGACTGTTAGATAAATAAAAAATAAAAATACCTCATATTTCTGTCTTTCTTTGCTCTTTATTTCTTTTTAACTCCGCTCCTCCCTTTTTAGATGCACAGCCTGTGAGGTTGTGTCAAGCCCAGATTGTTCCATTTCAGCTGCGCACAAATTATACTCTTTTTGGGCCGTCTATCACAAACACACAGTCTTGACTTTATCAAGGTTGTATAGTTGATCGTTCCCTGGTTAAGTGCCCAGTGAAAGTCACAAAACACACACACACACACCTCCCAACACCCTCTGTCAACTTAACGGCTGCCGATCAATGGCAGGAGGTCAGCCTGGTGATAGAAGCTTGGAGCAGCATGTGTGCGTCTGTCTATGTGCGTCCGTGTTCTTCTGTGTGCTTTTGTGTGTCTATGTGAGTGTTTATTTGTGTGTGTCCGTCTGATAGAGAGCAGGGCTTAGGACCGCCGAACGATTGAGAGGGTGGGGGGGATGAAAAAAGTGTCCAAGATTCATTTTTTCTCATCTGGAACGGAGGGAGAGGAGGGGAGTGCATTATTTTTCTTGGCTTTAGCCCTCACGGCTCTAAGTGGGTATTGATCAGGTGCCTTAATGCAAACCTGTCAAATTAATTTTGCAGGGAGAGAAGGCTGTGACTGCTGCGAGATTGCTTCAGCATCGAAGGGGTTGTGTAGGGGGGCAGGGGGCGGGGGTGGTGTTGGCTGGCTGGATGGATGGATGAAGGGGTGAAGGGATGTTATAGGTGGGGAGCCTATGAATTTTAATCATCATATGAATAGGAAGCTTTTTTTGTCCATTCTTTTTTTCCAAAGTGTTTACTTCTTCAACTTTTTTCTGCGTCCTTTCCTCTGGCAGTCTTACTTTCTTATCTTGCTTTTGGTTGACAACCCAACACACAACTCAGCGTGTGAGGCAGTTGCGTGGACGCTACATGCGCCTGTAAGCAGTCGCAGCCCTAAAACAAAAAAGAGAGAAAAATAACTTTAACCTCTCCTGTCCTTTTTTTCCACACACTCCAGCGGTATTGTTTTACAACGCTGCTGTGAGGTCTCCTCCCTGAACCGCTACATTGGATCAGACTAATCTCCGGCCAGCTCCTTCATCCCATTAGTTAGTTAACTGTCGGCCGGGGTCGTTTCACATCGGGAAGAATTAAAAAGAGCCATAAGTAAGTTTTACGATGTGGGATTTGAGGGATAAAGCGGTGTTACGGTGAGCGGACGAGCCTATCTGCATGTGATCTACTGCAAAGCGTGTTATCCGCCTCTCTCTCTCTCTTTCTCTCTCTCCCTCTGTTAGTTTATCTGAAAGCTGTAAGTCCTCCACAGAAGGCCGTCGCCCCTTTCCATCGACCCTCCCAGCCGTTTAGGTGTGCTTTATGGTCTATATAGTGCAGAATAAAGACACACACCCTCTATCTTACACATTCATACATGAAAGCATCCCTACACATTCAGACACACCAGTTTGTGTCCATGCAAGAGTTACAAGTACAATGTACACTAATCTCAGATATATACACGCTCACAGACACACACACACACACATACGTCTCTACGGTCAGACTACATCAATACTGGCAACTGTGGAGGGCTCCACTGCAGACAAATCATCGTAATAGCGTTCTCTCTGGAAAGAGCGGTGTGACAGAATTATAGTGTTAAGTATCATGTTGATTCAGAATGAGCTTTGCAGTGGAGATTTTATAATGTCTCATATTCTAGATGACATTTTAACTGTATGTTTTAAATTCATGTCGAACCTCAGACGAGGTTCTTCAGGGCAACACTCCACATCTCTCCCATGTCTCTCGTTGTCCGTCTGGTCCACAGTGTTGCCCTCAAATCTAAACCAGCACGGTAGCATCAGGGCTGTGGGAAGTTATGCATGACATGTGTCAGTCCACAGCCGCACACGTTTGTTTGTGGTTGCATGTGACAACACTTTTTTAATTAAGTAGGTTCCAGATGATGATTGAATTGAAAAAAAAAACATACAAATTGAAGATTGTCGCTGAAGGCATGTTGCCACAACATAAAAAAAACAGTACCTTCTTTTTTAATGTATTTTTTTATTTGGAAATATTGACAGGTAACAGAGTAAACATGTACTTTCACTGATATTTCCATTAGTTCACATCTTTTTGTTGACATATACAAACAGATAACAAACCCATCCCACCCCTCCCCTACCAACCATGGAGTACAAGAAAATAAATACATAAAAAATAGATACAAAGAGGTCACCTCATTTCGGCGGGCCAGACGTCTCCATATGTACCGAACAGTATGTTCTATCTGAAAGGGCTACATTTTTTAATGCTAATAGGACCTTTTACCGACTTCAGTACTGTACTGACTTCATTTTTAAAAATATGCTATTTTCTTTTTTTCCGTGGGATGATACGATCCATCACTCATGTCTGCCAATTACATGGGAAGCTAGAGCCAGTGATTTGATTAACTTAGCATGACAACACTGGAGGCAGGCTTCACTTATGGTTCTAGCCAAGGTTCATTCTAGCTCCATATTAAATAGACACAAGTGAATAAGTATTTTCCACAATTTATCAAACTATTACTTTAATCAATCAGTTGTTAATTAACTGTTACTTTGCCCACAGTGTCCCAATGAAGTTAAATAGTCTGCTAATTGCTTTCAATTAGTTATTTTTGGCACAAACAACTAATGTAGTTTTTTGCCAGCTTGACAAAGGATAAAACATATTCGAGCAGTTCTTTGAAACATGTAAGTGCTTCGTGTACTGTGTCTGCTCCAACCTGTAACCTGACAGCAAAATTAGATGCGGGATAGTTTGACTTTTGGATCTTACAAGGTTAAATATATGAAGCATAATATGCTGTTTTCTAGTCATTTTAAAAATGTATGTCCGGTTCCGCATTCTCTTTCTTTTTCTTTGCTTTTTAAAACTTTTTTTTCGCTGTCTCTTTAAGCCCTATACCGGCCTCGTTATACATGTAACCATCAGTATACCAAGGTGATTCTTGATTTAAGCTCCCCGAATAGAAAGCTCATTTCAAGATAGATTTCCCCATCCAAGGCAGTATTTGCATTTTCTTCAAAAAAACTTATTTTTTTCTTCCTCTCTCTAGGGCTCACACAAACACTGCCTTCATTTGGTAACTCAAATTGTCTCACTAGCTAGCTAGCTGCTACTGCACTCGAAATGCAAATGTATTTGTTAGGGGTGTGAGCATGTATGTGTGTCTGTGTGTGTGTGTGTGTGTGTGTAAATGCATTTTGGTGAGCTGCAGATTGTCTGGCTCGTCTCAACAGAGGTTCCATTACCTCAGTGGCTTTCATCTGCTCATCGAGTGAGAAGTCCTCACATCTGGAATGCAGTGGTGAGCCGTCAGGGCCAGCAAGGCCTTCTCTGCTGGCCTAAACATCATCAGAATACACTTCTTTTTCTTTAAATAAATGTTCCCACAAATATGTATTCAATTATTCCCCAGAGTAAGAGTTATACTCTTCATTTCATAGCTTTCCTCTTGGTTGCACTGCTTCCAGCCCCAGGTTGAGATTTGGAGGGCTGGTCTTTATGTTAGATCTTTTATCCAATCATATTCAGCCATCATATGTTGCCAGGTGGCTAAAATCTGCCCTTAGGCCTTCAGAATCAACATTGCGGGCGCTGGTAGCTTAAAGTGAATGGGAATGACATTTTTGTGTCAACCAATCAGCTTTAGAGTTGGCTCCTGTGCCGGTTCCGGGGCCAGCTAGCAGGCCTAATGCGTGCACGTCTTTTGATTGGATTAGCAATATTGAGAGGCGGGGCCTATGGGCAGGTATATGCAGAACCTCAGAACTAGGAAACTGAATTTGATAAACGAATTAATTTGCGTACTACTAAGCTGTTTTTTCAGCCCACAATGGCGGAAGGAGGAGAAGATATCGATTTGGTCGAGGATATAATTATAACGCCATTCTCAAGACGAACTTTAAGACCGACGCCGACGCTCCAAAGCCCGTCACAAAGGGGTTCGCTCGACACTTTCAAAGTTCCAACTACGAGCGCTACCGATGGCTCACAGGCTCCGAGAAGCTCTGCACACCGGACTGCTGGGAATGCCTATTATTTGCAAGTGATCGATTTGGTGTTGGGAGCCACACTGGCTTTGCAAACTTGAGTTGTCTAACCAAGGCAGCAACGAGACACCAAAGTACGGCTCGGCACTTACAAGCAATGGTGCTTTGAAAACTTCTGGGGACACCCGAGCGGATCTACAGATCAACGAACACGCGCGCAGGGCAACGGAGCTGCACAATGAAAAGGTGAAGAAAAATAGGGAAATATTGAAAAGACTCATTAATTGTGTCATGTGTTTGGGTAAACAGGAACTTTCATCTTCATCATCACGGTGAAACTGCTTTGGGTGACAATGCGCTGTTTAGTGAACACACTGTAAAAAAAAGTTGGATTTAAAGCTCAAAGTTTGTGGACCAGAAATGGATAGAAGACGAATATTAATATAACTCTGTTGCACTCGACTATGTTCTTGCTTATTAGTTGAACTGTACTGTATTGTACTCTTCCCCTGCAATTCTCTGAATAAAAATGTCAATTTCAAGGTGACGCAACGCCTGGTTATACTGCGTCTCTGTCTAACTGTATAGTGACTAGAGCCATGGCATCATAATGATGGTAATAAGAGGTGGATTAATTCGGGTGGGACTGTGTAGGACCTCACTGAAGGCCCAGGCCCCAGGCCCACGGCACGCCACTGCTGGAATGTAACACACAGACACACACAAATCACGGATGAAGATACAAATAAATGTGGCGAGAGAGAGAGAGAGAGAGATTCTGTGGCAAGAAGTCAAATAGATGTTATGACCAAATACAATCATTTTCAGCAGGCTTGAATATATTTGCTTTGTTGTCCAGCCGAACGGCATAACTTCCTCAGATCAAAATCTGCCCCTCTGATTGACGTCTTCAGGTGTGGCTCACATTCGCTGTTCAGAGAATAAAATAAGGTCCGCAAAGTGAGTCTGAGATCAGATTACCAACAGTTCTGAATGATATTTCTTGTAGGAAATTAAAGCATTTGTCTTTTGTGTGAGTGTGTTTATGTTTTGTGTGTGCGCGTGTATGTGTGAGTGTGTGTGTGCGTGTATGTGTGTGTGTGCAGCAGACAGATTACGTGTACCAGGAAGGCAGATGCAGACTGTCACAAAGCAGGAAATTCACAGACTGACACGACTGATGGTGTTTAGTTATAACTGACACACATACACACACACACACACACACACACACACAAGCAAACACTTATGGAAGTCTGGAAGTTTTGCAAATTGTTCTTAAACCAATTTTGTATAACTTGTTTTTGGAAAAGGAAATGTGTGCAGGATATGTGAGGACATCTGCAGATCCCTTATTAGTACTGTTAGTTCCTGACAGATGTCTGTGTGTGTGTGTGTGTGTGTGTGTGCGCGTCTTTGAGAGGAAGCAAAGCTTGAAAACTTTGTGGAAACTTGATTAAAGTAAAAAAGTAGTGGCACAATGCTTGAAACAGATTGTGAATATTAAAAGATGAAACAAAAAAGAATGAACAAAGAAAAAAGATATAGTCAAAGGACCATTGAAAGTCTGTTCTCAGAACCAGTAAGTGGATCCAATAACTAAATGCTAAGATTAGCAATGATATTTGGGTTATTAAATAAAAAAGTTCTGTCTATGAACAAAACAAAAAAGAGGAGGAAAGAGTCTTTTAGAGCCTGTAAGCTTACGTTTTGTTATTCTAGTCGGTTGTCTTATGAATGGGGCATATATGTTAAAAAGAATCTTTAAAAAAGATGGGCATATTCAATATGGAGGGTCAAAAGACCCAAGGTAAAGGAGAGGCGCTTTAGGACTGTTTGTGTGTTTGTCTGTGTGTGTGTGTGTGTGTGTGTGTAGGGGGGCTCTCCCGTCAGTCCTCATATCCATCAAAGACTGCATCCCATTCACAGCAACAAGACAGAGACGTAAAGCAATCTGCCGGACCAAAAGCATTTAATTTTGAAATGGCTGCCCAATGAATCCCCATTCAGATGAATAGGGAGCGGCGCACACTCATATACACACAAATGATTTTGCATGCATGCACTCCATGCACGTATACATGCACAGATGTACACATATCCCATATTCCCCCCCCCCCACCCCCCGATCTATTACCTCAACCTACCCCCCACACACACAGCCTCAGGGGAAAAGAGGAAATGTCTTTTTTAAGAATTGAATACAGCGGGATGAGCTTCGCCACTTTAACCTTACATATGCAAAATCCGGCGCTGTGTATTCATGTAGGGAGACACAACACAGGCGCCACAATCAAAAATGTCATACCACAGCTGTCCCTCCTCTCCACCTGAACCACACACAACGTCAGAGCCCACTCAGGCACCTCACTGGATACCCCAATCTCTTCTCTGCTTCCCATCTTGTTAAGACTAGTAACGCGATTGAGAGAGTCACTTTGTGTTGTCAGTCTGCACTACACAGAAAGAAAAGGAGAGGCCAACACTCTGTTTGATAAACTGTGACTTTTGTTTAAGCACCGATTTGCCTGTAACTGAGCCGTGCCAGTCAAACAAAGCACAGAATAACAAATGTTTATGAATATTTCACATTTAATTCCAGGGAGACAGAATATATTGTCCTGAAAAAAAGAAGAAGCTGTATATAGGGGGATGACAAGCCGAGTAACACTCAATAAACATGATTTAAAATACAACCAAATGAAACTAAAACATGAAAAAATAGCTTTACCAACTTAGATGTATATTAGATGAACAGGCCAGAAGTGGAGAAAGTTTATGTGTGCCATGCACAAGGAGAAAACGTTTTGGAAGTCAATAGAGTGAGAATGGAGGTACGGTCAAATTGAAATAGCTTTCTGTTTATTGCTAATGATGAGTAAATTTCATTCGTACATTGTTCTGTAACCACCTGCGACAAGCCATATTTAAGATTACAAAAAAACACAAATATCATCGCACTTTCACAAGTAATACTGAATCTTATAATAAAGAACAACACCATTAAAGGCATGATAACTCCGAAGCTCCGTTCCAATATTAGCTATGTTTTTGAAACACGAATAAAAGCTCATTATCAAATGGAAATGGCCTTTGCATACACTGAGGCAAAACACACACACACACACACACACACACATAAAATAGTGAGGTATGCTATTGAATTTGAAGCACGCTCTTCTCTTGTACCTTTTGAAAATATCCCTATAGCCTGAGAAACTGTTGTTACCTCTAGCCAGATGATGTTAGCTCATAGCAGCATTGTGCTGCAGGCAGTGAGGCCTCTCCTGCTGCCAGCATCAGGTGTGTGTGCCTGATAGCCAATAGCGAGATCAAAAGAAGCATTTCCGTGTGTCTTAATTGAATTGAGAAGCATCGGCAACAGGATTAGATCTCAACGTTGTGTGTGTGTGTGTGTGTGTCTGTGCTGTAATTTGTGGATTAGGTGATTGGTTGGTGGGTTGTGTTTGAATGTGTGCATGTGTCTGCCTGTTGATTAAATTGGGTGTTCTTAAAGGTCTGAAAGGCGCGTGCTCCCACACTACAGCTGCGGCAGCGGGGAGGCGGCTGATTGTGTGTTCTAGAGTGTGTTTGATGTGAAGTATCCACACCTCGCAAGAATCGGCAACACAGCAGCAACGCGCGCTTTGTCACAGAGATGTGCACAAGAGGGAGAGAGAGAGAGAAACCTACAGATTTGTTTTCCTTGAGATAAGTCAAATCAAGGTAGATAAATCAATAAATAACAAGGGTTAGGGAAACAATAAAGGTATACGTAATATAATACAAAATGTTTCCGTCTAAAATATCCAACAACCAACTTAATAAAATGGCACAGTGGCGATTTTTCTTCTCTTCTTTCTTCAACATGTTATCCACATCTCCTCTGTCTCTCACACTGGAAAGCAAAAACGATTAAATATGATTCCCCCCCCCCCCCCTTTTTATTTTTTACAATTCTTCTTTAACTGAAAAAAGGGAGGGATGGAGGGCTTTAAAAGATTTGATGTGAGAGGGATTTCCGGGGGTGTTTTAAAAGGGGCTTGACTCCATTAAGTAGGTCTGCTAACTGCAATGCAATGTCCCAAATCCAAGAGACTTTGAACACTCATACATGTGGGGCAGTGGGGGGTGACATGAGGTTAAAAAGAAGAAGCATGCAATAAAAGGCTATTAAAAGAGAGAGAAATGAGGGAGTTATGCCAGTTTCTCTTGTCCATCTCTGCTCTCCATCTATCATTCAATCCATCTCTTTCTCAATTAGGAAATGAAAACTCAGATCGTCTTAAGAGGAGAGAGATTACGTTCTGACCCCGCAGTGCATCATAGGGTAATTCACAACAAAATACCCCACTTTTTGACTTTTACCATAATTAAGACAATTCAATTCACTTATGACTTTTAAACCATCTTATAGATCTTCAGCTTTGTGCAATACTCTCTGCTTTCGGAGAGATTTAACTTCCACAACATGAGGCAAAGTGGTAGAGAGTGCATTGTTGTTGTTAAAAGCTTGTGCATTAATGGTTTAAGATTTCGACCAAACCATACAGGAATCAAACGTGGTTGGCCCGCTTCTCCAAGGCATGAAAGGCAAGATCTGAGTTGGGTTTGCAGCTTCAACTTTTGACAAAATGTGAACTTTCACAGTTGGTATTTCTCTTTCATGGTATAAACAGTGTGGGTATCGCTGAACGTTTATTTCATGTCTGTATAATGATGAATACAAGCGCACAAGGTCTACTTCCTGTCATGTTCATCTTTGGAATTAAGAAGACAAACTCTCTGTTGTTTAAACCCGTCAGCTGCACCGAGAAGGGGAAATCAACTCTTCTTTTCTTCTTTTGAATTTGTAAATGAAAATATACTGTGTGTCTGTGTGTGTGTGTGTGTGTGTATGTGTGTATAGTTTAACAATAAAAGAGGTCTGGTTTTCCGTATGTTCCATTTGCTCCCCTATGGAGCCCCTCCATCACCCATCATCTCCACACAGGCACAATGCATGGGTGTTTGTACTTCTGTACTCGTGAGGACCTTCACAGACTTCCCAGCTTTTTTCTGCCTCTAGCCCGGCCTGAGGAGGGTCTCCTGGACTTCCATTTAACAACATTTGGTAAATAGCACTGAAGCTGAAGGGCTGGAATATCATTTTATTTGAACTGTTTTGTTTTATCCCGGGGAGTCGGAAGTTATAGGGATATTTTTTTGTTTTTTTTTGTTTCACCAGATTAGTCAGGTTATTTTGGCCTTGGTTCATTCTGAACTACAATCAATTCCCTCTTTGTGCATTCTGTGTTTACATTTTAGTTTGGGAACCACAGATTGAATTTCTTTTAACGTCTGTGTGACCTTTGCGAGATTTTCTTCTACAGCTTTGTCCGCAAGCAGTATTGCCTTTATATATTAGTTATTCTTCTTTTTTCGTGGCACTGTGCTCGTCATTGTCATAGCTTCCTCTTGGATGTGTGCTCATTGATCTGACACCTGGTCGCTACCTTCATACAGAGGTTGATGCCGGGAAACTTTCTGAACACATCAAAATAAGAAAACGCAGGCAATGGATCAGGAAACACTTACGTGTGTCATTAGGAAAGTTACACGGAACATATTTCGATGATTCATTCGGAGCATCTGCTTTTTGTCTTTTTATATTTTCCAAAATCTTGCCAGGGTCGTTTTGCTTTGAATAGCTTGTGTTACGTGAGAGGAGTGGAGATGAAAAGCATCTTTGTAAATGTATGAATTATACCAACGAAGAAGTCAGAATAAACAGCAGAAAAACAAACTGGAAAATACTGTGTGCCCCCATGTGTGTGTGCGTGTGTCTGTGGATGAGAATTGGTCAGAAGTGGTTAGAGGAACAGTGGCCTCCTCATGGCCAGAGGGTGAAAGAACCCCTGATAGCCTTTCTGCTGCTGCTTAGCTGATAACACATAGTACCACCACCTAATGTTCTCTCTCTTCTCTCTCACACTTTCTCCATCGCCATCTCACTTTACTATCAACACTCGCTCGCTTACCCTCTCTCCCTTCCCGCTACTTATCTGTCTCGCTCTCCGTTTATTTCCCCCCGGCCCTCTCTCTGTCTCTCCGCCGCTCTTGTCTGCAGGAATGAATCAGACGTAAGAGACCAAACAAGATTTTCAACCCATTGCTTTTGATTAAGTGACTTAACACAGAGGTCTGCGGCCCGGCAATATCACTAATGGTCCGAAGAAAGAGAGATAGTGTTGTAGGGGATGGGGGGGTGAGGGAGGGACACAGTAGGGAGGGCAAGAGAGAGAGAAAAAAATGTCAGACGTGGGCTAAATCTCCCACAAGTAGTACCATTATCCCCGGCTAAAGGAGAGAGTGATTATGAACTTAAAAGGAGCTTTGCGCTCGTTGCTTCCACAGCAAGTTTAGTTGGAGAATTACAATTAAGCCGGATTTAGATTCACGTAAATGCCTTTTTAAACAGAGGAGGCCGAGGAGGAGGAGAGAAGCCTCTTGTACTGCAGAGTGAGCGCCGGAAGACTTTTTTTCATTAGGAATCCAGATTTTTTTTCTTCAAAAAGAGACAGATGTAGTTTCCACCCAGAAATCAACCTGGCAAGGGCCTTTTTTTCTTACAGTGAGCGAAAGAAATCCCCCAAAAATAATATCAATATTTTTTGCATTTGTTGTGTTGTTCTCCCTGCTGTTCACAGGAACCCTGTGATTCATGAAGCACATGAGCAGATGAACGTTTCTAAATTCCCCGTTTGGGTTTTCCAAACAGATAGTTAATTCTACAAATGTTGCTTTTATGGAAATGCAAAACATATGTCGCTACTTATCTAATTTCCTGCAGGATATCAAAACAATTTGGGATATGATCTCCGTGTTGAAGGGATCTATTTAAAACACCCGCCTCCCTGCAACAACAAAAAACATGAAAAATACATTTTGTATAATTGTTTGTTCGGCTGCAGATTGTTTTTGGATGATTCATTCAAAACCAGGAACGTGAATCTCCAATGCCGTAAACACACGCAAAAGATGCATGTTGTTGTTATGTTATCAGTGAAAGGATTGGCATGGTGTAATAATTCATCAGAGGAGATATGTGCTCTGTTATTACCCGCGATGTTCTTAAGGGTCTCCCTTAAGTTTATGGCAATCCATCTGGTTCTCTGGCAGGAGAAAACGCTTCAGTTTGTTTGTTGCCATCATCATAATCAACCTGAAATAAAATGAAAAGTAATGCGGCTCCCGAATCACCGGGGAGAAACTAGTGATGTAACAGGCCTCACTCACAGGACCAAGGGACACAAATGTCAGACGTGAGGACGTGATGAAGTTTATGAGGAACATTACAGGAGTTTGGCTGCTGTGAACTGCATCGCTTCAATGAGGCAACATACCGAAAATGAATTTGGTTGCCTAAATTTCACTGTTATTGCTTTGTGCACCAGTCACAGTTTCCAAGAAAATAACTATTCTCCCGGTGAGGTGTGTGCACGAGTGTGTTGTGTAGAAGACAACGCGTGTGTTCAGGTGCTTGCGCATGAGCTTCCCACCTGCATGTATGTTTGTGTTTACATGTGTTCTGTGTGTGTGTGTGTGCATGTGTGTGTTTGTGTGTGTGTGTTCCTCTCTGCACATTAGCGGTAATTATAGTCAGTAATAACCCTAACGAGGAGAGAGGGACAGGCTGCGTTCAGAGCAGCAATTACAAGTTAATCAGCTACCATGTTGTTGGGAGTAATTAGGCAACGCTGTGAAGAGGATTTAGATCTCAGATATTTACTTCTGCAGCATGGGAGAGGGTGTGGTGTGTGTGTCTGTGTGTGTGTGTGTGTGTGTGTGTGTGTGTGTGTGTGTGTGTGTGTGTGTGTGTGTAAGCAAGCAGGAGGGATGGATGGGGCGTGTGTCCGTGTGTGAGAATTCTTGTAGTCGCGAGACTTTTTAAGGGATTTTTAAAAGGAGTTTTTTTCTTCTTCCAATAAGTCCGTCCGTGCTGCTGTTTGAGCTTTGTTATACTGTTGTTTGTCTTTTGTCCCCTATTGGGCGTTAATCCCTTCCGGTTACTGTAAGAAAGTCATCTGTTTGTCGAGCAGCCATTGCACATTTTGGTAGTGCTGACAGTAGTTTGAATTGACTTGACTATATGCTGACTTGGCTTTCAACAATAAGTGCAACCCAACAAGCCTTAGAAAGGGAATCTTCATCTCTTAATTGCAGCACATGCCCAAATACAGCAAAACAAGAGGTGACAGGGGCCTGGCGGTGTCAGTCCACCTACAAACAGCGCAGCAGTTGTGCACACTGCTGTTTCAAGCTAATTAGGTGTTAACGTGTTACGCCGTCGATTGCGTGTCTGAGGCCTTTAATTGTTTGACTGGGAGGAGGACGCTGGGATTCAGCTCCCTGCCAAGTGCCATTTAGGCTGAGGTGCTAATAGCAGGGGTCTGACACTGATACACACACTTTAATTGTATGTTGTGTTAATGGGACTCAGAGGAGGGAGGGAGTGAGTGAGGGAGGGAGGAGGGGCGAAAGGGAGAGAGCAGGTAGAGAAAGAGACCGAAAGAAAAAGACACAGAGACGGGGATCAGCCAATGACCTGTGTGATGCAGAGAGACTGTTCTGACAGCTCATTGCCCAGTGCTGTCATCCCTGCTGTGTGTGTGTGGGGGCGCGTGTGGTTGTGTACGGAGATGAATATATTCTAAAAAGCATAATAAGCTAATAACACATATTTAAATTATGCATCAAATTACCATTTTGAATGTGTTTATGTTTAAGCTTTTATTGATGTATATTTAACAATTCTGAAAGCTGGTGAAATGTAACATTTAATAACACATTAGTACTATTCTTTGCATAATCAATACGCTTTATGTCCAAAGGTATTCTAATAAACATTTTTAAAAAGTGAATAACCATTTATCTCTCAAACACAAACTCAGCTGCAACACTTATAATAAATAAATGAATAATTTGCCACCAGGCGGATGTGTCGGACAGTCTATATAATCCAGAAGGGATTTCCAAATTAGAAGAAAAGTTTTCAGTGTCATATTTTCAATACCTCTTAAATCCAATATATTAATTTAAGAGGGCTTTGCATGTTTCATTTCCAAATAAGCATGTAGTAAAGGACAAGACAACACTGTCATTATAGGGAATGCAGGTTCTGCTCTTAATATGGGATTAATATTTATAACATCAAACCATCATCAGGATTAGGATTTAGTTTCTTCTAATTTCATACTGATATATTCTAAATGGAAGAGGTAAAGTTGAGCATATGTTGTCTTTTCTGACTTTTAGGACTTATGTCAGGACATAAAATCTCTGCTACAGCATAACTAATTATTGCAGTGCAGTTAGACTTGATAAATACAAGCAAGCTTTTTCAGTCTATACAAATGTATGTTTCTATTGAGGGACTCTTTATTATAATACTGAATAATGATCTCCCGAAACTAACAAGTTGACTGCTATCATTACAAGTGACCCATAATCAGCGTTGCTTTCATGCCAGCAGTTTGAAATTGAGTCTCAAATTGTTTTTTCACATTTGTATCTGCAAACATCTGTTCTCGTAGTGCATGTGTGTTGCATTTGTATCTGTGTGTTTTGGAAAGAGCTTGTAACATGATTAACACATGCTATCAGAAAACATAAAATGAAGAAATCGTGCGTGTGTGAGTCTCTGTGTGTGTACGTGTGTGTCCGGGTAAATGACAGAGGAGGGTTGGGATTGACCTCCTAATTACTGCAGCGGTGATGGGAGGAGAGACACAGGGCCAGAGGTTAATAGCTGAGTTGTCGGACAAGAAGGCTGAGAGGGGACAAGGGGGGCCGATAGAGGGGCCCGGCAGAGCAGACGGTGAAAAAGGATGGAGGGAGGAGAACGCAAATGAAAGGAGGAGAAGGAAGGATGCTGGTAGTGGGTGGCATTACATTACATTACATGTCATTTAGCAGACGCTTTTATCCAAAGCGACTTACAATAAGTGCATTTCAACCTAGAGTACAAACTAAGAACAACAAGAATACAGGAAGTAACATTTCCTCAATATAGTCGAACTACAAAAGTACCATAAGTAAGTGCTATCTAAGTGCCACTGAAGTGCTAATCTGTGTTTTAATCCAGATATAGTCGGAAAAGGTGTGTTTTCAGTCTCCGACGGAAGATGTAGAGACTTTCTGCTGTCCTGATGTCAGTGGGGAGCTCGTTCCACCACTGAGGAGCCAGGACAGCAAACAGTCTGGATTTCGAGTGATTAGCTCGAGGTGCAGTAGTCACAAGTCGATTGGCTGTTGCCGAGCGGAGCGAACGTGCCGGGGTGTACGGTGTGACCATATCCCGGATGTAGATGGGGCCCGATCCGTCTAGAGCACGGTATGCCAGGACCAGTGTTTTGAAGCGGATGCGAGCAGCCACCGGTAACCAGTGGAGAGAGCGGAGGAGCGGAGTGGTGTGGGTGAATTTCGGGAGGCTGAAGACCAGTCGAGCTGCTGCATTCTGGATGAGCTGCAGGGGTCGGATGGCCTTAGCAGGTAGACCAGCCAGGAGGGAGTTGCAGTAGTCAAGGCGTGAAATGACCAGAGCCTGGATCAGAACCTGCGCCGCCTTCTGAGTAAGAAGAGGACGTATTCTCCTGATGTTGTGCAGCATGTACCTACAGGAACGCGTCGTCGCAGCGATGTTGGCCGTCAGGGAGAGTTGGCATGATAAAATGGAGGGTAAAGTGGGAGAGAATAGAGGGAAGAAGTAAAGCTGATGAACATGAGATGAGGTGGAAGGAGAGAGGATTATCGTGGTGAGAACATTCACGCTTAGCTTTGAAAGATTAAGTTGAGTTCATCGAACAGTTATGCTCTTGGGGGGAATGCACTCTTTATCCCAAAAAAGTTGCCTTCCAAAACAACTCACAGTAGCGATTCGTGCTCTGGTGCCTTTATGATTAGTGATTAGTTAAGCTTTAGCAGAAAATCAAAATACGCCTTGTTTTATAGTAGGTTGATATTGTGTTTTTAGTTAAAACAACCATTGTAAGCTGGTAGAAAATAGGATAACATTCTTTATTTATTTCAGGATGGCTGCTGTAGGACCCAAATGCTAACAACTTTCCACAGAATCTTTAATCTTCTAAACTGAAACAACAGGTCAAACACAGACACGAAATAAACAGTAAAAACCAACACTGATGAATCAGACAAACAGGGTTTAAATACACAGGGAAGGTGCAGGTGACTGGACACCAGGGAACGAGACACAGGTGGACACAATGAGGGCGGGGCTAGCAATCACACAGGAGGAAACCACCAGGAACAGGGCAGACAATCACAGGGAAAGGAAATGCAGGGAAACAGATTCCGTGAGAAACAAGGACTTCAAAATAAAACAAGACACAAAACTCTGGATCATGACAATTTATAGTGTCAAAGCTTGATTCTTTGCTAACTTTTTGGGTGGACGACACTACGTTGGCACCCATGCTACCACTCTAAATATGGCCTTTTCTGTTTCAAGCAGCGGAATTAAACACTGTTTTTTGGGGCTTTATCTTGAATGAAACCGTGAGTCTTTCAATGAATTTTTATTTTCCAAAACAACAGCAAACATGGCCCCCCGATTATAGCGTCATGACATTAGTTGCACGAGTCCCCCCTTTGAGAGAAAAGTGGTACCACTGTTGATTCTCAAGCTGCTATTGAGAATATCTTTATCTGGGCCATGGTACCAGAGCAAACATTGTAGTTAACCGTCTGTGAATTTAAAAAAAAATCACCATTAATTTAGACAAGCCCCCTCCAAAATAAAAGCAATTTCACCTCTGTGTGTGGTACATTTTGTCCGTTGCCTGGAGCGGTGAGAGGCGATTAGAGCGCCTGAAAAATGGGGGCTAGAAGACAAAACCTCATCAGGAATATGGAACGGCTCTCGTAGACAGACCCATGACACCTATAACCCAATTAAAACGGGGGCAAATAAGAATGCAAAAGACCGAATAGGTATGCTTAGGACTAGAAATAAATCTGCCATGTTAAGAGGTGGGTGCTGGAAAACAATAGTCCTGATTAAAATGTTATCTGCTGACAATTTGTGGGTATGTCTGTAGAGGAAATGTGTTGAGCTCGGGCAGATTCTCAATTAACATGTACAAGTGTTTGACCATTTAAAACATCAACCTTTAAGTCTCAGGAACTCTTTCCATTGTGCTGTAGGTGTTAAGTTCATTCACATTATTTTAATTCTCATCAATCCATTCAATGACCCCACATGCCTTCTATGAAAGCATCTGCATGTGTCATGCTTCTCCACTCATTTATTCAGGTCCATCTGCACATCAGGTATGACATGTAATTTACACTTTTATTTATCCCTGTGGGGAAATTCTTCTCTGCATTTGACCCATCCTTCGGTCTTAAATGACGTAGATCTAAACATACTGGTTCAAATGCTTCGATCCAATTGACGGAGTTGAAAACAATGACCGTGTTTACATGCATTCGAATAACTGGCTTAGTCGGACTGAAATCAAATTATCCGTTTCATGTAAACACCTTTGTTCGACTATGTGCGGTCCGACTACGATCCGATTAACACCCCTGGATAACTCGATCCGATCCGGTTGATAATTCGACTATCTCGGAATGTAACGGTGAATTGGATTAGGAACTGGACTTTGCATCTTTGCGCATGCTTGAGATCCCGCCGCCCTCCTCCCCCCTCCCTCCCATGTCGTGACCCGGAAGTCGAAAGAGTCGAAAGAGACGATAATGTCACTATTAACATCATGCAAGAATAGTAGAGGGATGTAGCTTCGCCTTGCTCTCTGTTCGCCATCTTTCTCGAAATGTTGATGTTGTTGTTGTTGGTAGTGGTGAAGAGGTCAAGCGGAAATGGCTGTATCACCACGAGTTGTAATGAAAACAGCGCCGCCTATCGTATCGGATATGACATGCTTTCGGCCAATGATTCGAATTACTCACTGCCATGTATATTGGGATAATAGCAGATCCCCCAAAAGATAGCATAGACCGACTAAAGCAAGATTTGAATTATACCATCATGTAAACGCACTGAATGAGTCCTTTTTCCAACAGTAATGAAATGTATGTAAAATAACAGATTAAGATGGAGATCTTTATACATTTCTTTTTTTCTTTTAAAAGTTGTTGGTTCATAAAATAATCACGATACTAACTTGATGATGCTGTCATGCTTATCAGAATTGCCTTTTTCATTTAAGTCACAAAGCATGTTAAAATAACAAGTTTCAGTAAGATAAACAGTCACATATACATAGTTTTTTTAAAGCCACTGCCAGATTTAATTATAGTTGAAAACCAAAGAATAAACTTAGAATAAAATTGGTCAACCCTAATTAAATCTGCTACAAAACAACAAAAATAACAATTAAGTTTTGCCCTGGGACAAAAGCGCATAAAAAGATAGCAGTGTTACGTGTACCCAGACAGGAAACTGGGCCTCGCTGCTTGTTTCGGGTCTCAGTCAGGGAGAGAAGTGAAGTGAGAGCATTAACAGTCTGATTGTAAACATTATGGAAACACTGATTGTGGTGTTCGTGTTTGTAATTAATTACACTGATTGATTCCGACTGCAGCTTGCTTCTGAGTGGCATTTCATCATGATGTTCTTTAGTTAATACCCCCACTCCCCGCTAATAAGGCAACAATTAAAACAGTCATTTGCATTTAACATTATACCCTCTATTAGCGAGTGAGGGAATAATGTAGCTGAAGGGGACACAGGTTGCTGAGTAAAGACACAAAACAAAATTTGTTTGTGCGTGGTACTTGAACTCACTCAAATGCAGCTGCATACACAGAATTACCTTGCACACACACACACACACTCATAAGGGAACAGTCTTGTGCACATGCTCAGACTTACAGGTTTGCCTCTTCGCTGCCCCAACTGATTTATGGGAAATGTGACTGCCAGTTCCATGACCCTGCGACGGTACTCCATGTCCGACCCTTTGTACCCCGACACACGCGCGCACACCTCTCTCACGCACACACAAGCAGGCGCCCGGCCATCACTCGAAGGAATATGAGTTGCCACGCCAAAGACTACGGGCTGTCCTTGGGGCTGATTGGCTGAGAGTTGTCAAACGATCACGGCGGCGGCGAGCAGGGGGCCTCTCTCACCCTGCCCCCCCCCCCTAAAATCAATTTCAATCAACGCGGAGACGCAATATTATCAAATGTCAAGTCCACCGCGGCCCTCGGCCCCGTGCCGCAGAAAAAAATTATTCCTGACAGCCACTTGGCGACTTAATTAAGTGCAAAGAAAACAGGACGAGGGGAGAAGTAGGGAGGAGACGGTGGTGAAAAGGAGAAAAAGAGGAGAAAAGGGATGGGGAGGGGGGATTAAGAGTCAAAATACCTCAATTGGTCAGTTGGTCTTTTTGTTTGGTTGACTGGTCATATTGACAAGGTTCAGAATGATAGCCTCACAGGGGAGCATTCAAGGCAGGAGGGAGAAAGGGGGGGGGGGAGGCTGGATAGAGGGAGAGGGAAGGAAGGAAGGAAGGGGGAATGGAGTCAAAGGGGAGGAATATAGGGGAGAATTAGGAAAGACAGAGTGGACACAAGAAGGCAAGATTGGGGGAGGCATGAATGGATTGCAGGGAGAGAAAGATGGACAGGGAGAGTATGGAAGGGGGCAAGAAGGGAGGGAGAGGGGGAGGGGAGGTTAGACAAAGTTGGAAAAGGACAAGGAGTTATTGGTGAAGAGGAAAGATGTAGCGTCGGAGTGGGGGGAAAAAAGTAGCGAAAGAAAGTGTAGAGATGGATGGGTTGAGAGAGGGATCGACGGAGAAATACAGGAAGAAGAATAGGGGAGTAAGTGGTAGTTTATTGACAAGGGTCTCCTTCCACACACACACACACACACACACACACACACACAGACACACCCTTTCAACCGCCCCCCAGCTCTCTTGATATTGAAATGATTCCTCTGGAAATAAATCACATTTCGATTGGCTGGTAATTGCTGGGGATCGATCAACTCGTTCTGCGAGACTCTCCCAGGGATTTTCCTCCTCTGTCCACAACGCACTCTCACGGGTTGTCAATGGGGACCGTGATCCTCGAGGGGGAACTGATACCTGATTGGGCGAATCAGTAAACATGAGCTGCTGATTGTTCCTATGCAGATTGATGTGATCGGGGAGGTGGTTTCTCAAAAAAAAGAAAAAAAAAGGAGAAGTGACAGACGAACTTGGAAAGAGGAAAGGAAAGAAAAACTGACTAGATGTGATGAAAATAATAACTTTCAGAGTTATACACTAGCATAAACTCACAGCATCATGATGCTAAATATCAGCCAAATTGAAACTAGAATATTTATCGTAATCATTACCACCGCGTTGTTTCCAACCAAAACAGGTCAGAGATTGTGCTCAGCGCAATCTAGTCTGATTCATGAATGAGTAATTTTGATCAATTCTGCAATCAGTCAGCGGTAAGAGCTTCGTCTCCCTCATGTGAAAGTATGATTTATAAATGGCTAGAGGTCGTAATGATGCTACGGGCGCTTTATCAGGCTAAATGAGAATGGCCTTTCTACTCATGTTCTCTGTATGACAGGGACAAGCAGGTAGTCAATACAGAAATGACCCTGCTGGAGGGCGAGAAACACACACAGACCCATGCACAACAATATGCACTGGAGTGCACAGCCACATGCCGTGCTCACATTCGAGAACACACGTTGGGACATAAAAAACCTGCAGGGTCACGTGCACACACGCACACACACACACTGAAAAGGTGCAAAGAAAAGTTACTGTTCAATCAAAATGTAAAGATGAAAACCGCCAGATTTCTCCTGCGCAATCACGCTTTTACATACACACACACACAAGATATATATTCACACTCCGGCGATGGATGAGTCAATATACGCATTGATCACCTTCAGATTTACAGGAACAGCAAGCATTGTAAACAGCAGCATGGATTTTTCAGTTTCCATAAAATACACATACAATTTATTCACCTTTTAGGGGCAAATCAATGTGGTTCTATGGTTGTAGAACACTTTTATTCCACATACAGTATAAAAACAGACGGGGTTGTTAATCAAGCATACATGAAAGCTAGAGAAAAGCTGCTGTTGGATTGCAAACGACATGGGATTCAGAGTTATTTACCCGACTGGAAACATCTGATTGATTCAAATTTGAGTTATCATCGTAGGTAAATGTATCGTCCTAAATACGTGGGATAAAAATGCCGGAGCACACTGAGACTCACGAGAGAGTAATAAGGGAGTTTTTATTCTTAAAGTTATTTCTTCATTTAAAAAACGGGCCTACGTTTCCGCTGTGAGCCAACAAACGTGCTCAACATATTATAATAATATAGGATAGACATAAAATGAATAATGAAGCTGGTATAATATCAACAACACCCTCGTGTTTCAGGCAGTGCTATTAAATTTCCCGGCCTGCGTTGCGGCTTCACATATTATTTTGATGTGTTTTGCACTGTATGTGTTACTGTAAGTACATTTCTCAGAGACCTCATGTAGGAAACGTCATCACATCTTATGTAACTAGATAATTATATGTCATATGATTATTTTGTTATAAAAGCATACACTCTTTTAGTTTGGATTCTCCAGCCAAGGATTTTGAAACTTGGTATTTCCCTCTGGTGCAGGGGGAAAAGGTCTGGGCTCAGTCATTGTCTTCCACAGCAAACAATGAACATGCTCTCTTCACTTAGTTTAGGGTATTGTCATGCTGAAACAGGAAAAGGTCTTCCCCTAACATGTTGTAAAGTTGGAAGCTCATAAATATCTGACATATTATTGTTTTGTATTGAGATTCACTTGCTGGGATCAAATGAAGAAAAACGGACAAAGTGTTTTTGTGCAAGGCACTAATACAGTTCAATAGCTTGCGCATCTCTACGGATGTGCATGGTTATTCCCATCCATCAGCATTAATTTAAGATTAAAGAGCTCTCATCTTTGTCTAAAATGTTCCAAAATCCTATCAGACAGAGAGCCTTTGGGAGTTTTTTTTTTTTTTTAGCTTTTTGTGATGATTTTTTAAAAGAAACCTTTGATATTTTTGTATTTATCTTGCTCTCTCAGACTAAGTTTGGAGGCTTGTATCGCACACACACACATACACCTACACACCTAAGGGTGCCTTGTGTAAATAAGCGTGCCTGCACCCCTGTAGGGAGGTCAGAAAACCCATCCATCTCGCCCTGCCTCGGGTCATCATACACCCATACCCACAGATTCTCTCATTCACACCCCCCCCCCCCCCCCCCTACAACATCTTTCTCCTTCTTTTTCTGTTCTCTGCCTCTTTCTCTTTTCCTAAGAAACACACACACACACACACACAAAAGCACGCACACACAAACACACACACAAACAAGCACATACATACACACACCTCGTCCACCCTGCAGCCATCATTTAGTGGTTTGTGTTCAGAAAGTGTTTTGGATGTGTAATACTAGAGATGACACGGAAAGACACAGGAAGACGGAACACTGTCCAGAGGTCAGTGTGTGTCTGTGTGTGACTGTGTGTGTGTGTGTGTGTGTGTCTTTAATGTGTTCGAGCTACAGAGGTGGAAAACACCTGCGGAGTGCTGTTCATACTGCTCACCCTAATGTCTTTGTCCCCTCTATACTATCACAAACATGCAAAGGCTAAATGAGGGATTCGGGGGGTTTTCAGACAAAAGAGCTTTTTTTTAATACGAGATTTTTAAAGGATTTTTGTTCTGTTGTGTATCTCTCTCTATCTCTCTCTATCTCTCTCTCTCTCTCTCTCTCTCTATCTCTCTCTCTCTCTCTCTCTCTCTCTCTCTATATATATATATATATCTCTCTCTATCTCTCTCTCTATATGTATATATATATATATATATATCTCTCTCTATCTCTCTCTCTCTATATATATATATTTTTATATATATATATATCTCTATCTCTCTCTCTCTCTAGAGGGAGGTTGCAGTACTTTAGTCGCTTCCTGTGAGCAGACCTCTCGTCACCCTCCCTGATGATCTCTAATGTTCAGGGAGGGACCGAAGCGCAGAGAAGATGTAGGATTGGATGGATGGAGAAATGGCAGGATCAGAGGAGCGCAGCAGAGAGGTGCACAGGTAGGAAGAACTGTGCCTTTAAAAAAAAATAAACCTCTCAACCCCCACTGACCTGCTGCCTGGACAGTCAATACAAACTCATCCTGCGCAGCCGAATATATTAAAACACACATTTTATTTTAAATTCTATTGGAAACCACAAAGTTAACCCTAAAGAGGCCATCTTTGATCGGGACTTGTCCTTTAACTCCCACGTAAAGCAAATCTCAAGGACTGCATTCTTTCATCTACGTAATATTTCAAAAATCAGGCACATCTTGTCTCAAAAAGATGCAGAAAAATTGGTTCACGCGTTCGTTACTTCGAGACTGGATTACTGCAACTCCTTATTATCAGGCTGCTCTAATAAGTCTCTTAGGTCCCTCCAGTTGATCCAGAATGCTGCAGCTCGTGTTCTCACTAAAACTAAGAAAAGAGATCACATCACTCCTGCACTAGCTGCTCTGCACTGGCTCCCCGTAAAATCAAGAATCACTTTTAAAATTCTTCTCTTAACGTACAAAGCCTTGATTGGTGATGCTCCATCATATCTCAAGGAGCTTGTAGTACCATATTGCCCCACTAGAGAGCTGCGCTCACTAAATGTGGGACTACTTGTAGTTCCTAGAGTCTTAAAAAGTAGAATGGGAGCCAGAGCCTTTAGTTATCAAGCTCCTCTTCTATGGAACCAGCTTCCACCTTCAGTCCGGGAGGCAGACACAGTCACCTCGTTTAAGAGTAGACTTAAGACTTTCCTCTTTGACAGAGCTTATAGTTAGGGCTGAATCAGGTTCACCTGGTCCAGCCCCTTGATATGCTGCTATAGGCTTATAGCTGCTGGGGGACGTTTAGGATGCACTGAGCACCTATCTCCTCTTTTTTCTCTCCTTAGGGATGAATTTTCATCTCTCAATCACACGTTACTAACTCTGCTTTCTCCCCGGAGTCCTTTTGACTTCACGTCTCATGGGGTCATCGGACCCTATGAGACGGCATAGATCCTATCTGCCTGATGGATCATCGAGGTCTGGGTCGTGGAATTCCTGCTACCGACGACGCCACTGCCCTGTTGAGACTCCGCCCACTGTTGAGACTCCGCCCACTCCGCCTCTCTACCGCCATCTGCCTGATGGATCGTGGAGGTCTCCATCGTGGAATATGCCTACTATGAACTATTCATACACTCTGTCATATTCATTGAATGTATTTTAACTCTAAATCTGTCCTTCTGTACACATTACATCTATTGCACCTGTCCATCCTGGAGAGGGATCCTCCTCTGTTGCTCTCCTGAAGGTTTCTTCCCTTTTTTCCCCCCTGAATGGTTATTTGGGAGTTTTTCCTGATCCGATGCGAGGTTTTGGGGCAGGGATGTCTATGTGTACAGATTGTAAAGCACTCCGAGACAAATTAGTAATTTATGAAATTGGGCTATACAAATAAACTGAATTGAATTGAATTGAATCTATTTTGAGCCGTATTTGGGGGTCATGTGTCCAAAATGATGCCCAAAAGATATCAAATCCATTGGATGGAAGAAGAAACATCAAGTGTTTGAAACTTTCACTGACTTTTGAACATCATATAGTTTCAGTGAAGCGATGCAGGAGATGATACCGTCAGTGTGGGATCGTCACATTCAGACCTGTGTGGTTTTGGTTGTGACCCTCCCTCCTCGTGTGTCCTCCTCCTGTGTAGCAAGCCTCGCCCTGATTATTTTAACCAGTGCCTTGTTGCCTGCCTTCCCCCGTGTGTTTAGTCTGTGTACAAGTCTTTGCTCTGTCTCCAGTGAGCTTACCAGCATTTCTCCAGTGTGTTTTCTTCGTGTCTCAGACAGTTTTTTTGTGCACCAGCGAGTTCTGCCTGACGATTGGGATCCCTCTGCCTGTGTGACAGACCCATGTACTGAACCCATCTGCAGTGAAAGACATTGTTTGTGTGTCCTTAGTCTGCTATTGAGGCCTGTTCCTTGTGGTGTCCAGTCGTGACAGGAATAATATTGTTTGTTTGTTTTTCAACCTGAAAGCTACTTGGAGCTGGGTTTTTGCAATATTGGAAAAACCAGCAACATTGAGCTAGATTTTTAGCGTGTCTAACCGAAGAACCAGGTCCAGTTTCCCAATTAAAGTAGCGAGCAGCACGAGCTCTAAGAGTCACTAAATCTAGCAAGAAAATCACCACGTCTGCAACACTGACAGTGTCCCTCCATGCCTCCCCCCAAAGCCACTCTCCCAAAATGATTAAGATGAACGTTTAAAAATCAAACATGTCTATTGTTAAAACTCACAGCTGTCAAAAGCGAGCATCTTGCGGAAGACTGCGGTGACGCGCACGCAGGTAGGCGGGAACTTAGGCCTGACAAAGATGTATCTCCCTTTCTTTTTGTGAGAGCATTTGATTTATTGATTGCTGTCGGGATGTAATGATGATTTCAACAAAAACTACCAAAAATACATTTCTACACATGCACACACACACACTCATTTTGTTTCACTAAAGGTTTCACTCAATTAGATAAGATGTATTTCAGTGTATTTGTGTAAATTAAAGAGAGATAACACTTGAAACATGGCACACACATGCACACGCACACAAATACACACACACGCACTACAATTCAGTTTTTTTCAATTCAGTTTATTTGTATAGCCCAATTTCACAAATTACAAATTTGTCTCAGAGTGCTTTACAATCTGTACACATAGACATCCCTGCCCCAAAACCTCACATCGGATCAGGAAAAACTCCCAAATAACCCTTCAGGGGAAAAAAAGGGAAGAAACCTTCAGGAGAGCAACAGAGGAGGATCCCTCTCCAGGATGGACAGGTGCAATAGATGTAATGTGTACAGAAGGACAGATTTAGAGTTAAAATACATTCAATGAATATGACAGAGTGTATGAATAGTTCATAGTAGGCATATTCCACGATGGAGACCTCCACGATCCATCAGGCAGATGGAGGTAGAGAGGAGGAGTGGGCGGAGTCTCAACAGTTACTACACATAACCACATACCAATAATGATTAAAAACCTTTCCTTATGATAGCCACCTATTATTTAACTTGAATTCTCAAGTTATTTGGTCAGTTATTTCTCATTGAATACTAAATAAGAGTAATTCTACATTCAACGTTACATTACATTACATTACATTCAACATTCTCTCTTTTGTTTCATAGTAAAACTTTCAAATATATTTGAAGACTTATCTCGTACTCAGCATTGTACGCAGTAATATTTCTAATGTAATATAATTTTATTTAGAGTGGCTAGCCCCCAGCACTTGACCACCAGTGGGTCGAATCTAGCAGACTGATACCATTGTAGAAATTGTGCATTTTGGATCTCCACTTGCTTTCCAGAAACTTTTCAAAAAATGTGGTCACAGACTATTTTTCTCCTTCATCCTCCTGATCCAACAATATAAGTGAGAGGGTCTCTAGTGGTCTAATCAGACAACATTGAGAACCTTATGTGTGTGTGTGTGTGGGGGGGGGGGGGGGGGGCGGGTATGTATGTGTGTGTGTGTCATGTTTCAAGTGTTATCGCTCTTTAATTTAGACAAATACACTGAAATACATCTAATTTAATTGAGTGAAACCTTTAGTGAAACAAAATGAGTCGTTGATTGCACCTGAAATATGATTTCATGATTCTAACTTTGTTTGCCTTGACACAAGTATGTATTCGTTATCTTGAGTTTTTTCATTTCCTAATATGTCAGGTGCCACTAATGCTAGAGGATGTTGCATGTTAGTTACAGACTGTAAAATCCCCAGGGAAAAACTTGTGATTTTAACTATAATAATACATTTTTTAAATGGACAATAGACAATTGGATAAAGGTGCGCAGACATCAATAAACACTGCAATGAGACAAAGGCATCGGTAATTACTTAAACAAAGGCATTATGTGAACAACAACATTGCAGTGCATAAAACATATCAATGTACACACATTTACACTTACATACAAGTGTACAAATGCATAAATATAAATTGGTCCCGTTTAAACCACAACATAAAATAAGTATGTTGTGGTTATGCGGCATTAGTCGTTGTATTTACCATCCTGACCATCACTTAACAGCGCTCGCTGTCTGTGTTTCTGTGTGTGTGCACATGTTTGCGGGCGTGTTAAAGCTTTCAGTGGAACAGAGACCGAGCAATTCCTCTTCTCTAACTGTCAGATAGACCTCATCTCGTCTCTGATTGTTGTTCTTCTGGCAAACAAACACACACATACACACATGCACACACACACACCTCGAGAGTGCAGGTCCCTCCTGGTTTGCCCTCCCTACACACAACACTCCACCTCTGCCCCCACACTCCTTTTATGTTCTTAAATATTGATAAGTAGCTTTGCAACATTAATATCTTAGATGGCTTACAAGAACACTTAAATAAAATCTCACTCCTCCCTCCCCCCCCTCCTCCTCCCCCCTCCCGGCCTCTCCTCCAGCCTCTCACTTGTTTTTCATTTGTGTAATGCGTTCGTCTGTTTGGGAAGTGGAGGAGGGGGGGCTGAGGGGAGCAAGAGGATTACATGGAGTGTGTTTATCTGTGTATGTTTGGATAATAAAAGTGGGCAGGGCTACTTCCTTCATGCTTTTTGCAGACCTTTTGACATAAAAGAGACGATATGTTTTGTACAGGAAAATTAAAACATGCTAATTACTTCTAATTGGCATGTATGTTATCGAAATGTCATACCTGGAAACCTTAAAAGAAAAATTGTACCTGGATTAAATAGTATGGTAAATATATAAATATATTTTCCAATAATAAAAAAAAGTTGCATTTAAAATAATTATAAAAATGATGATGACATATTTGTTTGTTCTTTCAGAAAACCAACAGCAAATTGGTCTCGTATTAAGTTAAAACTTGGCTAAAAGCAGTTACGGAAAAAAAAGTAAAACAATATAATTCTGTGAATTCAAATAAATGTGAACACAAACTGATGATATGCAAATTATCATACAATAAACAATTATAATTGGCTGCAATTGTATTGTAAATACTGAATTATACAGTTTACAATAAAAGGCAGCTGTCTTGTCCAATCTGTAAAATGCCCATGACATTAAACGCCATCTTTTTCACTTTTAAGTTGCTTTGGAGAAAAAAACTCAGCAAATTCACACATCAAAAATGTTGCTCTTTTGCATTTGTCTCTATGTCATTTTGGGTGGTAGAAAGAAAACGAAATGGAGACAAAAAGGAGTGAGAGGGACCTCGAGTAATTGAATAGACAGACAACCTGCTGTGAGAAAACATGGACCTAATCTCCTTTAACAAGTGGAGAGGAGCTCATTCCACTTACAAGGGATGACAGTGACTTGTTAACACTTAACTGGCAGAACAGGATGTGTGTGTGTGTGTGTGTGTGTGTGTGTGTTTGTGTATGTGTGTGTTTGTGTGTGCCTTTCTGGTGTTTGACTTGACACGATTTAACCCCGCTGAGGTCCTGAGAGGCTGCTGGAGAGTTTTAAAGGGATTAGAACAGGATTAGAGACCAACTGGGAGGGATTAGCTGCCTGACTCTTATAGCTGCTCTCATAGCAGATAGTAGACACACAATGCCTTTGACACTCACACCCACACACAGTGACCTCTGAACACTGTTTTGTCTTCCTGTGTCGTCTTTCCCAAAAGTGTTACACAAAAATGAAAGAACAAGGTAGAGGAGGAACTCTGGGAATTTCAAGGAATTACAGAGAGGTGAAGTGGATGGCGTTTATTCATCAGAATTAAGAGTGATAACAGTACCAATATATGCTTTTAGGTCAGTCATCACATTGAGCAGCTGGTGTGAAAATTAATTAACACATTCCTTGAGAAATGTCAGATGTTTAATTTTAGGATGGTTTACAATGTGACATTACCATCACGTGTATGCTCAGAAGTGCACAGGTCAACAAGAGCAGTGAATACACTCAAAGTGTTCAGAGACGATGTACTGTTGTTCATTTTCTTAACCTGCCATCAACTTGTCTTGCTTCAAAGTCAAATCACCCTCACTGAGGTGCCTTAAAATAATCTCAGAAACACCCCACATCTTGGGTTTTATGTGAGCACACACACACACATGCATGCACACACAGACAAAAAGGGCCTCTTGACCGCGTATTTACCCGAGCGCAGCCTCTTCCTTCAACAAGATAAATATTTGGCGTTTGCCACTTTTGTGTGTGCGTGCAATACATGTGTGTGTGTGTGTGTGTTTGTGTGTGTGTGTGCGCGTGTGTGTGTGTAGCGAGGCATTTTTTCTGGGGGAAGCCAAATGGAGAAGAGTGATAGGCCGACGTACGGCGAGGTTCATCAAAGTCACGGCGCGCGACGGCAGTCATTTTTCATTGGCTGAGGGGTCCCGCGCACCTGCAACCTGCAGCAGCCAGCCCACCTGAGAGGGAGGGAGGGAGGGGGAGAGAAATGAGAGAGAAAGAAGGAAGAGACAGACATGAGGAAGAGCTTCTACAGGAAACCAAGAGCATAAAGGGAGGGAGAGAGAGAGCGGGAGACACTGGTGGTTGGGACATTTTGAACGACAGCGTTCCTCCTTTTACATTTCACACCTGGGCGCTCCTCGCGCCGCTGGGGGGAAGGAGGTGCCGAGGAGGTGTGTTGTTTTGCTCAAGGGAGAAAGATGGGGAGATACATTCTGAAGATGTTATTATTATACGTTAACCTTGTTTTGGGCTCAGAGGATGACCAAAAAAAAGGACACACAAAGCAAGTGCACACACACACACAGATAGACACACGTGCACTCTCACAAGCATGCAAACACACATTGAGTCCAACGATCGCTCTCCCTGAAGTTCACGTTTTTCAAAGTGAAAAGTCTCATTCGTTTTATTGATTCACTTTGTCCACACCAGGTAAGACACACAGAAAACACCCATATGCCGCATGTTCAAAATATAAATGTATTGGCAATTTGCATACATTGCACGGTCAGCACTTTTATTGTTGTTAGCTGTTAGGCCAAATCCTGTATGTTGCGCCTTTAAAGAATGTGAAAAATTGTGTCTTTGTTTTAGCCATCATAATCATCAGGTTAATTTGATTGACCAGCGAACCTAACAACATTGCTTCAAGACGACATATAATAAAAAAAGTCACATTATGAGTGCTTGTGCTCATACATTTAGGTTTCTGGAGTGCCTAACAAACCACAATCTGGGAAATGTCTGTGAGCTGGCCAGATCGGAACATGTGCGATTCAACAAGCCATTCAGATGTGAGGCCTCTTGTGTCAAAAGGAGGCGTATAAGAGCACAGCGCCTTCCATCAGAGCACTTTTACCCACGGCTTGAAAACTCTACCTTTGCAAAGGTGCACTATATTTCTATCGCAAGCCTATCAGAGCAGGTTGGCATTTTTCGAGGACGGGGGCTTAAAGAGATCGCTACTAAAACTGAGAGTTTCATACAGAGATATTCAGTATGAGAAAAATAATAGATTTTTACTTTAAAGCATGTAAACATGTAGAAACCCACAATTTAAAAAATGTAACCCCGAAAATGAGCATGTAAAGTTAAAGTTTAAAGTTAGATGTATTTGTGCAGACATTTGTTATTTTAGTCAAAAAACCCTTTTTGCTTTTGTTTTGTTGGCTTTGCCGTGTTATCACAAAAGATAGAAACGATTGCCAAAACTATGGCCCAAGTTGTAATAAACTGCTTTACTCCTCTCATCTCTCACTGTTATTCCCTAAATAACTCTAAATATCGAGTGCAAATATAAAATAACTTCAATATGTCATATGATTCAGAGGACTGAACCTGTCGCTGTCGTGGCATGTCTGTTGGGAAATATCGAGACCATTGTAAGTGTCATAAATGTAAGAGGGCCTCATCAGAAACAAGTGTTTTCCTTGATTATACTGTTTATTCAGAATGTTTCACTGTCCCAACTCAGAGTATATTTTGGTGGAATGTTCCTCAAATGGCTCAAAAAAGTTAAAAGTAAGTAACACGAATATTAATTAACAATGCAGGTATGTATGTGTCTGTTTGTCTGCGTGTGCTTTTTTTGGTGGTGGGGTCTGTGTGTGTGTATGTGTGTGTGTGTGTGTGTGTGTGTGTCACCTGCAGCAGGTTGAGGTCATCATTACCGTGTGATGTCCATCGCGCCTGTCAACACACGTTTGATTGTACACACACCTCGCCACTGCCCCCAGCCATAGAAACCCAGCGTTTGTCCGCTATACTACACGCTATACTGGACCCATCACTCAGCCACTGTCACACAGACACACACACTTACAGAGACAGACACATGCAGGTGAAGACGCAATGTGACAGAAACACACACTCACACACACACATGGTCCAGCAGACACACGTATCACTTACACACTCCCTGCCGCCGCTCGGGTTCAAGCATACACACCCTCACTCGCTCACAATGGACGGCTTACACTGGAAATGAAGCTAATCCATCACATGGAACACACACACACACACACACACACACACAAAGCAGGCATCGTCACCTTCACAGCTCACTTACTATCATTGTGGCATCCATGCCTGCTGGACACTGTAGATGCTGTGATGAATTCATAAATGCGCGTGGGTGTATGTGTGCACACCCCCACGCATGTATGACAATTCATGCACAAGACCAAAGAAATGCAAAAAGGCCTTTTTGTTGATGTTTGGTTTGTTTTCTAAAGTGTGTGTGCACTACGCTTTCATTCTTTCTTAATCTTTCTTTTCTGTCATGTATCTGATGGTGAACTTCTGTACTTTAGAAAGGGGGTGCAAATCTTACACGTCCACGGATATTATTGAAATAAATTAAAGCACAACATACGTAAAAATCATGGGAGGAGATGATGGCGCAAAACCATAAGGTCTTCACTAAGAACTGTCCGACAAATGGTGGAAATGGACCAAAAGAAATAGTAAAAAAACAAAACATCAGGTACAAAACAAAGAGGGGTAGGAAAGAAAATGTATTGGGGGAAATAAACAAGACATTCCAATGAAAAAATGGTGAAAACATGTAGGGGCTTTGGCATTGGGGCTCTCTGACCCCTTGGTCCCCTGGGTCTGTGTTGGTCGGCCCCTTCAGAAACCCTCCCATGCTTGTCCCCCTGCATTCATTTAAAAGTCACATGTAAAAGCCCAAAAAGAAAGAGAGAGACAAAAGCACAGCAATAAACAGAAGTCAGGTGATCACATAACGCCTGTATTTTAAAGAGTTATTGGTCGCTGTAATCTTTCATTCTCTCTATACGGGCAGTGAAGAAATTCCTCGGGTGACTCAACTGTCAGAAATAGTAGACCACATCCACAGTGCCCGTCCCGCACAGCGAAACTGGTGTTTCTTTGTTGCCGTGACAAAATCCGCCTTAAACCCTTGAAGTCCATTACTTTAGCAAATGCACTTTGATACTTTCCATCATCGATGCTCATGTGTAAAGAATAGTGAATAACCAGGTCTGGATTTCATTTCCGTGTCTCAGGGCTTTCTATTGTGCTTGCTTCTTCACAGGTGGAACAGAGGCATTGCAAATATTATTAATTTCACGAGTTCCATTCCATCACTGTGAAGGTCTAAATATATTTTGTTAAAAAAAAAAGAGGCCTATCATTCATCCAAATGAAAACCCTTCCAAAGCTTTGACCAAAACACAGCCCACAGCGGTGACTGATGCAAACCAGTATTACTCTCCCAGAACAACAAGGACACAACATTCCTCGGAGGATCACTGGTTTGCATGTTTGACAAATGCTCGCCGGCAGCGCTGCAGTCTCGTCCGGCAGCTCGCTGAAGGCTTCAGCGGCCGTCGTTTCAACCGCTTTCTTGTTACTGGGCTGTAAATTCAGCGGATGGCTCCTGTCTCTGCGTATTGATCCGCTGCGTCACCTTGAACCTCGGTATTGACACATGGGGCGCCGCTGAGCGGGGGGTGGGGGGGGGGGAGTGGCAATTTACCGACCCTCAATTATGACATTCATAGATGATGTCACAACAGGGGCACGGGGGGTGGAGGTGGGGGCACCCTCCCTTAATGGCCACCCTGTGTGCTCGTGTGTGATTGTATGTGCGCACGTGCACACACAGAGCAACTCTATGAGTGTGTGTGTGTGTGCCACCTCTGACAGCCGACCTCATGGCTGCTATCCTCTCATTCCCCAGACAGATGGTTCACTGGACCATGTCATTAGCAGAATACAGTTGGCCATTATAATGTCATATTAAATAGCACATATTAAAACATTCTCCCAGCTGAAACCCTCGGCTCTGTATCTATTGTCGGGTACGGCCATGCGTAGCGGTAAGAGCCATATAATTACTGTGCAACAGGACACAAACATTTTTAATGTTCAAACTGTACAGGTTCAATTTTGTACTGTTCGCATACAGTAATAACATCGCCGCTGAACTGTAGCCCAGAGCTCAATCAGTCAGGTTTGTGGCCAGGAACTTCTCTTTTGGGAAACCTGAAAAGAAAATGATGTTCATTTTCTCAACAGTGATCATGTACAGGCCATTCTTGACCAATGAAATCCACTATTGTTCCAAGGGCGCCAGAGTGTCTTTATCTTTTTCAGCGTAGAAAAAGTGTAGAGAATTTTGTCGAGAATTTGGAAAAAGTTAACGCTTCTCGTGCTGTCAGGACAAGCATTACCTCTTTGTGGGTTATATGTGATGCATTTATTTAATTTCCAATACTGAAAATATGGTGCCAGTTTTTGACTATTTTCAACCACTTTCTTTTCCTGAGAAAAACAGGACATTAACCAAGAATGACCTGTGTTTCAAGTCAATATACTGTAGTTTATTATATATATATATATTATTATTGTTTGGCCTTGATAGTGCATTAAGAAAATAATGTGTATCTATTTCGGTTCACACACCAAGTTTGACTTTCATGTAAGTATTTAAAGTTCAACAAATACGGCACTCATCCATACTCCTCCAGTATTTCAAGTAGAGCAAATGACCCTGCTTTTAAGGCCTTTTGCTTCCTTTAAAATAATTATGATCTTTCAGTGACCCAACATGGGGTGCTGACCTTCACATAAAGTACACTGCTATATTGCATTACAAATGGATTTCAAATTGAGGCCATATCAGGTGTCACATATCTGATTCAGTAAGTAGTGGCCAGGGGCCGCCCAGCCATCGTTAATACTGTATTCACAATCCATTGATGAGATCATGAAAAACTGGGTGTGTGCATGTTTCTTGTGTGTTTGCCCTCTTAAGACTCACCCCTGCATATACAGACACTCATAAATACACACACAGAAAGAGAGACACACTCCCCGGGGCCCGGGTGCTCTCAGTGTTGACCGTTGAGGATGTGGGTCAGAGTAAAGAGGGCAAAGAGACAGAGGCTCTCAAAAGCCCACACAGATGGGCCATAGTCACGTACACACACACACACTTGCACACACTTTGTGAGGTCAGGGTTCACCTGGAGAAGCTCTGGTCAGCGTCCATCCATCAGTTTTATTACTGAGCCATGTCAAAACAGAGTGTACGAGAGATGGAAGAGATAAAGAGATTGTTGAATTGGGAACAATTAAAAAAAGGGACTCTTAAGACAGTAAAAGTCTAAGAAAAATGGTATTTAGAAAGAAAAATGTCCTTTGTATACTTTGTCACTTTCTGCCTCTGCAAAAGATTCAGATGGTCTGCATGTAGTTATGCATAACTTAATGAGTTCAAACATCTTATGTACTTTAGAAAGAGGTATCTTAAAGTGTGTGATTCTGTGTGTGCATATGTCTGTCTCTTCTTATTTCGCAGAGTTTTCCCATGGGAGAGTGACGGCCATTTTGTCCTGTCACTCCCCTGTGCTTTTTTTCCTTCTTCGCCTGTCCAATAATGACAGTTTAATTTGCCAGCCAATTACACCTGAGCGGTATTTAAATGAGCCAATCAGGACTTCTGACAGGATGACTAGTCGGTCCAGTTAGCACTCAGGCGCAGAGGTCGATCTACTCTCTGACGCACTTAGTGATACTGATTGTACTGGTTGGAGGCTTGAGTATACCAACAGCATTTTATTCTTTTCTATTCACATATACAGGACTGTCTCAGAAAATTAGAATATTGTGATGAAGTTCTTTATTTTCTGTAATGCAATTAAAAAAACAAAAATGTCATGCATTCTGGATTCATTACAAATCAACTGAAATATTGCAAGCCTTTTATTCTGATTTATTGCTGATTATGGCTTACAGCTTAAGAAAACTCAAATATCCTATCTCTAAATATTAGAATATCATGAAAAAGTATACTAGTAGGGTATTAAACAAATCACTTGAATTGTCTAATTAACTCGAAACACCTGCAAGGGTTTCCTGAGCCTTGACAAACACTCAGCTGTTATAAATCTTTTTTTTACTTGGTCTGAGGAAATATTAAAATTTTATGAGATAGGATTTTAGAGTTTTCTTAAGCTGTAAGCCATAATCAGCAATATTAAAAGAATAAAAGGCTTGCAATATTTCAGTTGATTTGTAATGAATCCAGAATGCATGACATTTTTGTTTTTTTAATTGCATTACAGAAAATAAAGAACTTTATCACAATATTCTAATTTTCTGAGACAGTCCTGTATATATATTGTTGGTTTGTCAGCAAGTTTGAAAGTTCCATAATTTTTTACTTTGTCTTTTGAGAATAGGAGGATGGGAAAGTAGAGCAAAGGCAGCGAAACAAAGCCAAATGAAACAAAAGAATTGACGGGGGTTGATCCTCATCCCCTCTTTCTCTGTGTGTAAATAACGTCTAAGCATCTTATCCTGCTCATTTGTGTAATGGGGGACTTTACTGAGACCCTGTGTACATAAGCTTCTAGAGGCCTTAGATGTATTTGCACAAGCGTGTGTGTGTCTGTGTTTGTGTGTGTGTGTGTGTGTGTGTGTGTGTGTGTGTGTGTACGCGTCTGTGTGTAGGTGTGGGGGGAATTATTGTGCTCTTCTAGTTTTAGTGCACATATTTCTACATGTGTACAGGTATTAAAACGTTTAATTGTGCAATGTTTTTTCTGCATGCACTCAGCATTCAAGTGACTCCATGTTAATTTGTATTGAGTGTGTTTAGTGTGTATTTAGTGTTGGTTTAGTGTGTGTGTGTGTGTGTGTGGCTGTGTGCACTACTTGATTAAACAGCCCCTTTATTCTCAGCTGCCTCCTGCTTTCCCAAGGTCCCCTACAATAAGAGTAACTACCTCCCGACTGCACAATAGCTGTAACTGTGCTTTTTAATACCGAGCGATGGTAAGTAAAAATAACCTGAGTCTAATATCTTCAGATTAAATACATCTTTTACAGTCTAGCTTTGCCCCGCTGTTCTGCTTTAAACTGTTCACATACATGCACACTCACACATAAACACTTTTCATGCATGCATTCACGCACACCGAACCCATATACTTAAAAATACAGTGGCATAACCACACTTAAACATATTAAATGTAGCTATAAGGCTTTGCAAATTGCACTTGTGACCCGATCTGCGAAGCCTTTTGGCACCCTGGAAAAAATACTCTCCTTGATGAATACATAACAATGTAGCATGCTCTAATTCTGCTTTATGGAGTAATAAAGTAAATAAGTTAAACCAGAAACAAGGCACTAATGCTGCCAGAGTTGCAGATTTAATATACCGGGACCGATAATTTGACTCTGGGTCTCATAATGTAGCAGGTTCATGTCGGTGTTGTCCAGTGCGATGAAACGATCAGCCATACTTCATAGAATGAAAAGGAAAAAGAGGTAAAAAAGCAAATAAAAGACGATCGAAATGGGCAAAAGAAGGAAGAGACAGAGGGGAAATCAGGTGGCTGATGTTTCATCTGTTTGTTAATTATTTCTGGAGTTAATTTCCTTTTGCATTCTGAATATTCTTCAATATTGTTCATTTGAGATTCATGCCAATAAAAAAACTGAATGCCATGGATGAAGGAAGAGTGGTAAATTAAGAGAAACTAACCAGAACAAGAAGGAAAAGGATAAATGATCAGTATAAGAGGTAGATGTGATGTTGGGAAGGAGGGAAATTAACTGAGGGATAAGAGAATGAGGGAGAAGAAGATGTTCGCAGTGGTTCAGTCATCATGCTGAGAAGATTGTTTGACTCTTATCAAACTGAGGGTTAAAGACTCAATGTTACAGTATGCTCTAGCCACAGAGAAAAGCAGCACACACACACACACAGTGTTGTTCCGTCATGACATGTGGACACCTCTGAGTCAGGGGCCGTTGCACACACATATGCACGTACACACACACGCACACACACACACACTCCTGGAGCAAAGCATGCTGGTCTTTCCCAGAAGCGAGTGGAACCCCGCTGTGTGACTGAGAGCATCCTCCATTAACTCCATCACACACACACATACACACACACACACACACATGTCTATCTCTCTCTTTATGTCATGGTCACAGACATAGAAAAGGAAATGAAAGGAATAAAAAGTATAGGCGAAAGGCTATAGGAAAGAAGGAAAGGAAAGGAAAGAAGGAATATCAGACAAGTTAAAGAAAACAAAGGAGAGAGGAAGAGAGAGGTAGAAATCAGGAAGATGTAATAAGATGAAATGAAAGAAGGAAGAAAAAAGGACAAAGGAGAAGAGAGGAGAAAACATGAAAACAGAATGGTAGTGAAAGTGGCAAAAGAAGTAATGGAATGAAACAACTTTAAAGAAAGCTGAAAGTTAGAGGCAAAATCAAAGGCAAGAAGAAAAGGGGGGAGAAAAAAAAGAAGGAGAGGTTAGGTGAAAGAGGAAAGAAGATGAGACCAAAAGAAAGAGAAAGGGATAAGGATGTGTTAAGAAAAAAGGAAAAGATGAAATGAGAGTAAAGACAGAAAGGAGACAAGAATAAGGACAAGAAGAAAATGGGAGAAATATACAGGAATAAAGAAAAAGTACTCGAGAGGAGGCAAGGAGAAGGGAGGTGACCAGATCAGGAGATGACAAAAGGACATAAGAAAAGAAACAAGAAGAAAGAAAGGAAAGGAAAAAACAGGAGAAGGAGAAAGAAAGAGAACACAGAACAAAATAAAGGAGAAAAGAAAAGGAAGAAAGTTGGGAAGAAAGAAGCAAAAAAGAAGGAAGAGGAGAAGAAAATAGCAGGTGAAAGTGGATATGGATGGAAGGAATCAGCATAAAAACAGGAAGTAAAAGATAAGGAGGAAAGATGACACGGGGGGGGAATTAGATGTGAGGAGAAGGAAAAAGGATGTTGTGAAGAAGTGAGGATAGAAAAAGGAAAGAAGCAAAGGAGAGGAGTCAAGATGAAAGGAAGGAATACCCCCCAAAAATCCATGAAGAAAAAGAGTGCAGGAGATGAAGAATGCAAGGACATCAGAAAAGAGACAATGAAAGAAAGGCAGGAGAGGGAGACTAAAAAACAACAGGGAAGTACAAGTGGAGAGAGCAATGGAGTAAAAGTGGGAAGACTATCGCAGAACGAGGAGAAGAAGAGCTAAGGCGCAGGAGTGCATCACGCTTCTCTTCTTTGTTTGTGCTCCATCTGTGGCGGCGTGATTGCAAACAAAACGAGCATTGGCAGCTCAGTTAGTTAGTTAGTTAGCTGGGGAATCAGTGAGTACTTAGGCGCCAATTATCCACTAAATCTGCCTCTCTCTCTAAATGAGATTATTGCCACACACAGAAGCTGTGGCTCCCATTGGGTTCCATTAACTTTGATTACTCCTCATTATTTACTTACAGCTCTGCCACTGTTATTGCTTTCACTCACACACACGCACAGGGGGGGAAGAAGAGGGGGGGGGATGCAAACACTGAAACACAGACTTTAGTTATATGCAAACATACATTAAGACTGAGGAAGAGTTGCTTAACAAAAGCACAAAGTGTAATAAAAGCTATAGGCCTACAGTAAAACTGCACAACTGTGTGTTGATTATAACAGGGAGAGAGAGAAAACATAAGTTCTGAGAAAAGCAAAAAGGGAATATGGAGAGAACGGAGAAAGAAGAAGACGAAGACGAAGATGAAGAAGAAGAAGAAGAAGAGGGAGCAAAAACAAAAGGGGTGAAGGACAGAAAGTGGCTGTTTAAATAGAGAGACGTGAACATTTCATCGCACACATGCTGGCAATAGTTTTTTGGGGGGGGGGGGGGTGTAGCGTCGACTGAAAAAAAAGAGGGGTGAGCTCAAGAGAAAGAGGGAACGGAAGCAACAAAGGAGCATTTGGGTCATCATAGGAGGAAAGAAGAAGAAATGTCGATGGAAAAGAGAGAACAGAAAGACACACAGACCAAGAGAGAGAGAGGGAGAGAGGCAGAGAGAGAAAGTCACTCCTGATGCATGAGGACAATACAAATGGGGTGTCAAGAAAATGTCAATGAGAGAGGTGGTTATCATTGCTACAAAAGAATAACAGTTAAACTTGAAAATAATTCATATCCATTAGACAGAATAGTTTTAAGTCAAAGTAGCTTTCCTGAGCTTTCAACTGCACCTGACAGTCTTCATGGACACTGAAAATGCCGAATAAAAGAGTTGTGTTGGAAGGTAATGACCAACAACATATTTCGTCATTCAAGTCGACCGGGCTGTTGGTGATACAAAATAAATAATTGATCAAATTATGAAGCGAGGTGATACATATCTGATACCCGTGTAAAAATGAAATGGAACCGAGAATCGAGTGGAACCACAAATTTGGTAGCATCATAATAATCTCTTTTAATGTGATGTATTCCTGAATATATGTTTTGGATTGAACCATTTTTTAAACGTATTTTGCGCTCAAACGTGAAGCACAAAAAAACGGAAGAAATAGGGATGCAGAGTAGATTTCTTTTTTTTCTCCTTTCTTGGATGAGAAAAGTAACACTTGTGTTTTTTAAGGAGGCTCCTCCTCGCTGCATGAGAACCCCTCCCTCAAACCTTTACTGAAGCAAACACGGTTGTTTGGTGACTGGAGAGACGTTCGGTTGTTGTTTTGGGTCGCTGCCCAGCGCTCACGGCACACACCACTCTAATGCCACACTCGTGCACCGAGCTGCCATTCAGGCCAAATCACCAGGGCACAAGTGTGTGTGTGTTTGAAACCCTATTACCACATCAGCATCAAGAGATCACAGCTGTTTCGCCTCAAAAACTTTCTGAGGGCAAAAAGAGAGGAAACTATACTGAAAGCCAGGAGAGTGAGAGAGAGAAAAAAGAAGAAGAAAAAAGCCAAGGGAGAAAGAACTCAGCTCTGAGGCCTAATTTCACCGACATTGTCCCTCGCCTAATTGCAAAAATCCCTTTGTCCCTCCGTGCCTCCCTGTCGTGCAGCTCTGTGGCGCTCCAAGGTAAAAAAAGAAGACGGGTTCTAATTTCATTTCGGTTTGTCTTAGGACAACTCTTAGATGTTTAATTCTATCCCAATTTCATGTAATCAGGCAAAAGACTTCCCTAGAGGGAGGCCAATGCAGGCCGGGGCCAGGCGTGTGCTATTTGCAAATGTAATTGGTCCACCTTTATTCTGCTCTCCCTGATGTTACGGCAAGCCTTTTCTCTTTTCTCTCGTTTATCCTCCATTATCTTCACATCCTTCCTTCCCTCTTTTTTTGTCCAACAAGCCCCACACTCTCCTTTTCTTCCCATCTCCTTCCTTTCCTTCGCCCCTGTCCGTCTCCTTCCCTCTGGGCAGAGCCAGCGTGGTTGTTTTTGTGATTTCATATTTTCTTCTCATCCCTGCCTTTGCAGCCTCTGGACATTGACTACAAAATCCATTATCATTTGTATATTTTAATTATGCAAATGAGGATAGCTCAGCTGGCCTGTTGGAGGCTGCAGGGGAGAAACGCAGGAACTCCATTGCGGGTGATTACAATTCATCCGCTCGTCTCGCTTTAATTGTAACAAGCTAATTACCTTGTTTCCATTTAGTTTGAACAATGCCAAAAAGAAAAGGAAACAGTGATAGCTTTGGCTAAGTCACATAGCGATGTTAGCTCACAGGCATGGAGAGGAGAGGAGAGGGATGGTGGGTGAGGGAGGGAGGAGTGAGGAATTAAGGCAGGGGAACGAATTTATCTATTTGTACCATTGAGACAAGAGATTACAACTATATAGAAGTTGTTCACTACGCAACTTATTTCACACCGGTGCGTCATATTACTCTACTTCAAACTGTGAGGCTACACCTGCCTCTTTGGCATCAGTTTTTAATGTGACTTAAGTGATGTTCACTCAATATGCACTCGTTACATGCATACTGTCTTTCAAAATAAAAGTGAGTCTTCACTACCCCGATAGGGTAATAGGTTATAATGAAGGGATTGTTGGAACGTTTTGGTTGAAGCAAGACAACCACTTGGTTTAAAGAAAAAGACTGAATAGAATGACGTTAATTTTACTGATTGCGTTTTCCAGATAATGTTACATTGTGTTTGAGTCAGATTAACATTTTTTTGCTGGATAACTGTGTTTTCATGGCCGCAGGCCTCTGCGTCACCACCCCATGCTGATGGCTAAGTGGTCTGATTTAAATGAATGAGGTGGTTGTGTTTTTTCAGGGCTAACTCTCAACGCGAGTTGCACTCGGCGTACAAGAGGTGTTGTCGAGTAAAAAACTAAAGATTATCTAAATGTGGATACATAACCAAGTCACTAAAAACCATATGAACACCTGAACTGGTGCCTCAATCTCTATAGATATTAAGTTATTTTTGTTGATGATGATGTTTATGCCAATAGATTGACCTCTTGCCTTATATTGGGTGAAGAATTGCGTTCACCTGACTTCACAACAGTTTGATCAGAGAGGGTTTGAACACAATGCGGAATTTGTGATCGAATGCTTCTTTCTCTGATGGCTTTGAGCAGGATGAAACTATTTGTGCATACCCAAGTGATAACTGCTCTTAAACCTTTTTAATTACAGTCATAACCTTTCTGAAAGGTTGTTGTCTTTGTAATTTGCTCATAAAAAAGTGCTGCAAACATAAAAGCAATGTAGGTTTAAAAAATATATATTTTACTGTATTTATTGCACACTTGTTACAAATCAAGCAAACATTGTTGCAGTTGTACTGAGATCTTAATGTGGCTTTTGGACCTTCAAATGCCGTACAGTTTGTTCGTTGAGTTGGTGTCGACTAGATGCCGTCTCAAGTTATATAAGACACCCATTCCCCCCCCCCCTCCCTCCCCCCCTCTACACAACCAATAGTTGGGCCATTGAACAGGTTTCAGCTCCCATTCTCTCTGTTCTACACATCAGGTGAAGAACAAAAGGAAAGGCCGTTTCTCTGTCGACACAAAGAAAAGTCCTGCGGACTCTGGAAAGCAGCTGAGGCAGAAGTGAAGGAAAAAGCTGATTATTGTATTCTTGAAACAAAAAAAAAGGAAATTGGGGAATAAAAAAGGGAAGCACAAAGGCTATTATCTCCTACTTATAGGCCTACAGTGCATAACAGGCTCACAGTCCGCTCCGATCCCTCTTCGTGAGTCCAGGGTCGTGTTTCCGCCAGAGGTGTTCAGTCACTCTGTTCAGAGGTTTCTCACCAAAATGAGTCCAGGGCTTCTGGGGATCAAGACCAGGCCTCAGCTGAACAAGATCTCATTATCTCTCCCTCACACAGACCCAATGCGCGAACACAGCGCGTGTCTATGTACGTAGACACGCGCACGCAGATATGTGTTCACACATCCACATAACCCTCATTGCGGCATGACGGGTTATACAATCAGGGACCCTTTAATGTATGTCACAGTGAAAAAGTCACTCCGTATGTGAAATATTTTACAGATTTAATAAAGGAGATGATGTTTTTCTTTTTTTTTACACTCTGCTGCGTTCTTGTCCTCACCTTCACACACACGCAATACACCGTCATTTCCACACAAGTGTAAATGGAAACCGATGGAGCAACACACTTTGTATCCACACACACAGATATACACCAACGAAATACCAGCAGTCATTCCTCCCACCTACATTGCCCTCGTAGACATACAGACAGGCTCCTACACTCGCCCACACCAATACACACACTCACATATTTACCTTCTCTCCTGTCTCTACTAGCCGGCATGGTACGCTCCTCTAGCCAACTCCCACCTTCTCCATGCCCACCTACTTTGCAATGCCATGAGGGAGAGACTTGAAAGGTATTTGAAACTGTCTTCCTTAATCATTTCCAGGATCCCGCAGGACACGCTGTGTGACGTGACAGTGGAAAGATTGAGGGAGTGGGGGGTGGGAGGGAGGGGGGGAAAGAGGAGGAGGAACATAGGCGATGTCACACATCAGTCACGTCCTCTCTCCGAGGGTTCAGGAGGAACGCCCAGTGACACAGATGGAAGGAGTGAGAGATGATAACATACCTGAATAGTTTTACAGTTTTTTTCCTAAAGTTTGCAGTAAGAAGTGTGATTTGCAGTGGCCTGGATTAGTAAAATTCACAAGGCCAGAAATGCATTTTTTTCTTGTGACACCAGTTATAATCTTGCTGGAATGAGATCTAAACTGGGTCATGGGCCTCTTTCTGCCACCACCTCCATCCCCTCCCCATCGATGACATAACTTATTGTATATAATAAAGAGATTACATCCCATGGACAGAGGATGCATTTACTCTCTATGTTGCATGAGCATTAAAAGTTTATTAATCCGATTGTCTACATTTGTTCCTCTCTCACACTTCATTCATGTCCAGGAACATTTTAACCGGGAACTTAAATTAAGTAATGTGCCCTCAACTTGCGAGCCAGTGACAATACACCAGTATTATTCAGTGGTGTCTGAAGCACTTTCTGAAATAATAACTGTACTCTATTGTTGTGGAGGAGTTTACGTCACCTGGCGAGGTCTGAAAACTGTTGTGGGAAGCAACATCTCCTGTCGTGATCTCCCAATGAGAAGTGGATAAGTGGCCCAACTGAATGATTTACCTGTACGGAGCAGGGACTTCAGGAAAAAGAAAACCTCGTCCAAACGAGAACGTCTTGTGGTCCCACACTTGATGTCCCGTGTCGGAGTCTCATGCATCGCCAACTCGGTGGCCTGTTCTCAGAGTGCTTGCTGTGCAAATGTTTGTTGGTAGGTGGAGTGGCTCCTCCCTGGAAACGGCTAGAGCTACGGCAGTGAAAGCTCTAAATAATAATAATCATAATAATACAAAATTATATCGCACTTTTCTGAATACACAAAGACACATTACATGGAGACAAGAGCCAGTGACAAACGGAACAAAACAAAGAAATGGAAAGACAAAGCAAACAGAACAAACAAACAGAACATATTGGTAACTGAAAGAAAGGAAAGCAAACTGAAGTCCTGTGTGTGGTGGGTGGGTGTTGGGTAATGCCAATTGAATTTATGATTATTTTCTGGTGATATATTGTTAAAATAAAGAGCACCTCCTCATACATCAGAAGTAAATGATTACTTTTTGTGAAACATAATATCACACTAAGCTTCAGGGAGAAATGAGCAATGTTATACTTATTGATTGTTGATCTGTTTCAACCAGCGTCTCGTAACTCGATTGTTAATGCAATGAGATGCATCCGGACCTTTGTGGTTTCACCACAGCTGGGGAGTCCTTATATCAGTTTGACATTGTCATTTACAGAGGTTTATCAGAGCAGCATCTCATAATGTTCACAAAGGGATAACCTTCAGAATTTTTAAAACTGGAGCCAAATCGCCCAAGAAGTCAAAGTTAGGTGCCAATTTGTGAGAATAAAACGTACCCCTGTAATACAGGTCGGACACCAGGCTGAGGTTAGCTTGATAATCAACAGTTGGTGGTTGCATTGAGAGGGACGTTTTAATGTCATTCCTGTTTTCTCTCTACTTATCACTCAATGCACCCAGTATGGTCTCTGTCCATGGTGCTGAAATATAAAAAACAAAAGTCTTACCAGAACAATTAATTTTCTACTTTCTGAATTTTTTGTTAAAGCTTTTACACTGTAATACTACTTTAAACATTAAGAGTAAGATTTGAATAATGCATATTGTTTGAAAGGACAAATAATTAATAGTCCGTCCTAGCAATCTGCAGAGACTTTGGAACATGGGCTGCATATGTTTAATCCTAAATGGAAACATCTGGGGCCAATAATTCCCATCTTTTTCTACTTACATTTGCAGACTTACGCTACTTTTATAAGCTCTGTTGGTGCATATTAATGTATACATGTACGTATCATTGCGTGCGTTTATGAATGGTACTGCTCCTATATTCCAGCTGTCTGAATTTTCCCAATAACTTTCTATGAACTCTTATATTTTTCTTTGAGCATTTTAGGAGCTTCAGAAAGGTAGTGGGGAAACCGAAAAGTGTATATATTTAGAATATGTTCTTGTCGGGAGGTTTACGGAATGAATACTTAACCTTAACCCTTTGCATGGCCTTTCGCCACTGGCCAAACCTCTGATGCTATTATACATCAATATGCAGATGCCACGCTATATTTTAAAGCGGCTGTAAATACCAGAAGTCTTAATGTGCAGAAACAGAAATAGAGTGATTTGATGTCTGCTGTAAATATGCTGCTATCACAGATCACCCAGCATCGCAGCTAAGTGACTCGATGCCTATTTGACCTACATGAACGGCATTACTGTAAAACATCATCAGACTCCATCTACCTCTTTTTATGTGTTGAAAACCTCATAACTCCAACACTTAAAGTGTAAAGACATGAACCACACATGTTTTTTTAAATGTTTAGGAATTTAGGGATGTAGGGCCCTTGTAGCACACTTGTCTTGGTCACTGATACACAGCTGTGTACTGTGAATGTCCACTAACGACAACATCCATATGTCTCTGGCCATATGCCGTCCAACACACATGTACAGTGTGTGTTTGCGTGTCTCTGTGAGTGTGTTGGTTTGCGGCTGCTGTTTGATTGTACATTATGGACGAGTTTAAAACAACATTCTCAGGTGGTGTGATGCTATTGTCAACAGGCATCCTTGATTGAATTGCACAGCATCAAGTTAGTCGCATGGTCTATGAGTTACACATTTAAAAAACATGCACATACATTAGTGCATATCGTATAAATGCAGTGGGATTCTCCAATACCTGGGGTTGTTCTCCAAAGTCCTTATGAATTGTTCTTCACGTCATTCTTTGACCACATGATGTTTTCAATCAAGGTCAAGGTAAAGGACATCTTATTTTGACTTTTCAACCCCTGCCTTGGTGACTTCTAGATGGAGGCGTACCTGTGGATAACATTAGTAAACCAGCTAAGAAAAGACAACAAACTACTTTTGGACTAACTGGAAAAAGTAATCACATTACTGTAATGCATTACTAAATGATGAGTTGCTGCCCAACACTGCATATATATATAATCCAATGTGATGGCATAGCTATTTTCTCTGTTAATAGAATTTGATAAGGTCATGACATCTTTACTCAGTATGTGAAGTCTGTGTGTGTGTGTGTGTTTGTGTGTGTGTGTGTGTGTGTGTTTATGTTTATGATCTGGGGTTTGTAATTGGGGGCAAAGCATTTAGGGAAACACACCCATACTTATTAATGAGGTAATATTTCACTCTCAGATTGATATATTAATCAAATAAAAAGTCATCAGGAATTAAATCTCTGTCATTTAATTAATAAGTTTGTGATTAATGCAGGGGACAACACATTTACTGGATTCAAAATTTCAAAAGATGTGTGATGATAGTACGTGTCAGTTTACATTTGCAAGCCACACATACCGTACACCGTGTGTTCACTGTAAATTATGTTTTACAGTCAAATAAACAAAACATCCTAAAATTACATTCCGTGACTCAACAAAAGTAATATTTATAAAAAGTCAACTGTCAGTAGTTTATTTTCTCCTCCGCTATTGTTTCTGGTTGCTGGTGAAATGCATTCTGGGATATCAGCTGGCCAGAGTACACACAAGTCTCCTCTGATGCATCCTCCGGAAAGTGGGAGGATCAAGTCACATCCGGGCATTTTGACCGTGCTTTGCGAGAAGCGAACTTTGAATTGGAACATGTACTCGGGTTGAGACTCATGACGTTTCACGAGTCACGAGGACACAAGTAGAGGAAAGTACGCACAAGTACGCATATTGAGAAACGCTGTGTGTCTTGTTTTGTGTCTTATTTTGAAGTCCTTGTGTCATCTTTCTTCCTGTGATTGTCTGCCCTGGTCCTGATTGTTTCCTTCTGTCTGATTTCTGGCCCCGCCCTCATTGTGTTCACCTGTGTCTCGTTCCCTGTTGTCCAATCACCTTCACCTTACCTGTGTATGTAAACCCTGTTCGTCTCATTCCCAGTGTGGCTTCGTACCGTTTGGTCCGTGTTTTGTCGTCCTGTCTGGTTTGTGGAATTAAATATTAGTTTGTGCATTTATGTCGGCATGTGGGTTCTCTCTCGCTGCGACATCCGTGACACCTCATGACAGCATCAGCTAAAGAGAGAACATCCACACGTAGCTAATCCCACATCTCTGTAGTGTAGGATCCACCGCCTGGCAGTCTGAAAGCACACCTAAAGGTTTGTGTCCGTATATTTCATTATAGGATACAATCTTGACTTACTTTAGAATTAAATATACACTTTCCAATACGTACAATGCCATCTTCATGGCGAATGTAAAAAGGCTTTTCAGCAATGTTGCTTTCTGAAAAGGGCTGTTTAGTCTGAAAGTTGAAGAAACAGGCCAATAAGACTGATTCATCTTTGAATCACATTGATAACGTCAATAACATACCATCAGATGTATCTTCCTGTTTGATTTTAGAGGTATGGCATTTCTTTATTATTGTGTTGTTAATGGATCTCTGGATTGATGTCTGCTTGACCAGACCACATCTTTGTTGTACAAGTTCTCACAAGACGATAAAAGAGTCCATCAGCATCCTTTTTAAGGCTCTTAAATTGAGAGTATGCCCTTTGTGTTTCAAGTACAACTCAGTGGTTTATTATGCTTCCAGTGTAACTTAAATGTAAGGATGAGACAAAGCATAATCCTTCAGAGGTTAGAGCCTTCTTGGTTCCTTCATCAATGGGACAGATTTTTTTAAACATGCCGTGCTTTTAAAGTACTAGAGTGCTTATATAGAAAATGATCTTGTACAAGAACATGCCAGTGACAGGTATTAAAATTGTGCCTCCATACACAGCTTCTGTTAGCATATGTCAACCAAATGATGAAGAAGACAGAAGACAGCACATTTAAAGGTCTACTTCTGCTTGAATGTCTTCTGTGTGGCCTCTGCGTTGCAAATACATCTCAGAGGTTTAACAGCAGGTCGGGATCAGAGAGTGAGGCGAAAATGGCGAGAGAGAGAGAGAGGCGGGATTTAAATGTTAGATTTCATTTAGAGATCAAACACTTAGAGGATCATCTTAAAACTGTGTCTGAAAAATAACCATTTTAAATCGCCTTTAGATTTTTCTGCACCACATGACCTTGTAATTCTCTCCTGTACTCGTGTTTGAGTTTGTGGCATGATAACAAACATATACTACATGGCCAAGCGAACTCCCTAACATTACATCCATATGTGATTGTTGAACATCTAATTTCAATACCATAGGGTGCTATAACAGCCTCCCTCCATCCTGATAACACTCTTCACCATGTGTAACTTGGCTGCTAGGATTTGCTCCCAATTAGTCTCAAGAACATTGGAGACGTTCAAAGGACTACACTGTAAGAAAAAAAACCGTAAAAAGAAGGTCAAATGAGTGGCAGCTACGGCTGCCAAACAAAAACCGTAAATTTCAGGTAAAATACCTTACTTCAAATAAAGGACGAAAACCATAAATTTACAGTAATTTTCATTAAAGATTTTGCAGTGAAATACTGTTTTTTTACAGATTTTTCCTGTAATATTACAATCAAACACCTTAATTAAAGTGATATTTCTATAGGTTCTGCAGTGAAATACTGTAATTTTACAGATTTTGCCTATATTATTACAGTCAAATACCTTCAATAAAGTCATATTTCTAAAGCTTCTGCAGTGAAATACTGTAATTTTACAGATTTTGTATGTATTATTACAATCAAACACCTTCAATAAAGTGATATTTCTAAAGGTTCTGCAGTGAAATACTGTAATTCTACAGATTTTTCCTATATTATTACAGTCAAACGCCTTCAATAAAGTGATATTTCTAAAGGTTCTGCAGTGAAATACTGTAATTTTACAGATTTTGTATGTATTATTACAATCAAACACCTTCAATAAAGTGATATTTCTCAAGGTTCTGCAGTGAAATACTGTAATTTTACAGATTTTGTATGTATTATTACAATCAAACACCTTCAATAAAGTGATATTTCTAAAGGTTCTGCAGTGAAATACTGTGATTTTACAGATTTTTCCTATATTATTACAATCAAACACCTTCAATAAAGTGATATTTCTAAAGGTTCTGCAGTGAAATACTGTGATTTTACAGATTTTTCCTATATTATTACAATCAAACACCTTCAATAAAGTGATATTTCTAAAGGTTCTGCAGTGAAATACTGTGATTTTACAGATTTTTCCTATATTATTACAATCAAACACCTTCAATAAAATGATATTTATAAAGGTTTTGCAGTGAAATACTGTGATTTTACAGATTTCTCCTGTACTATTACAAGTGTTCAATTATTATGAAATATAAGCTTTTGAGATTACTGTGAAAAATCTAAATACATTGAAACATCTATAAAACATTCAATGTTTCAATTAAAGTAGGGGTTAGAAACTGAATTACATATAAAGTACACACCAATATTGATTTTAAAACATTTTATTGAATGTACATTTTCAAAATCAACCAATTATTCACCATCAGTTGATAAGTGAAAGCAAAACATACCGCAAAAGGTCCATAATTGTGGGCGGCTGTAGCTCAGTGGGGTAAGAGGGCCGTCCTGCAACCCCAAGGTTGTCGGTTCGATCCCCGCTCTCCCCATTAGTTGCAAGTCGAAGTGTCCTTGAGCAAGGCACTGAACCCCCAGTTGCTTCCAGGGCGCATCACTGCAGCCCACTGCTCCTTAATAACTAAGGATGGGTTAAATGCAGAGAACTAATTTCCCCTTGGGGATTAATAAAGTATATTTCTTCTTCATAAATATTTACCAGAAGTGACAGTGCAGATAAAGAACAATCTTCCAAATTTCCAGTAATCAGCCAGATCCTCGGTGCATCTGGGGGGAAGAAGGACAAACAAATTCACTGGAAAGTCCTGAGAAAGTTGGCTTTCATTTCTTCCCATTCCTTTAAACAAACTTAAACTAACTATTTTGAAATTGTCTGTACCAATTGACATTCTGTCAATCTGAACAGTCAGCTTTGAGAATGATAGTAATTAAATGATTACCTATTTAAAGCTGCACGCAGTGCATGTCTTAGCACTTCCATCAGAAACATGTGAATCACGAAAAGAAGAAAGACGTGGATTCACAACAATGGGCACGTTTCACAGATGTATCATAGCAAGGTAAACACACTTGTAGCTAAACAAAAAAAAAGAAGCTAATTGATACATCTAGATCAAACCAACCACCGATAATTATATTGTGACATGTCTGAGGGTCTTTTCCTCAATGCCCCTTTAGAAATAAAAAAAGGGTAGATGATGATAATGATGACGACATGTCTTTGAAAAGTATGCTAACTCTACGGTGGCCCTGAGAGATCAACACGCTGCCACTTAAGAAAACACATGCAAAAAGACAAAACACAGGCAAGTTAAGATTAAACTTTAGCAATTTGACAACACATGTCCAGCATTTAGAAAACATGCCGCAAATACAGAAAACAGAAGTGTTTCCAAAGGACAATGGTGCTGAGCACGGTTTGAACATGTTTGTTGCTGCTAGTTTGAGACTCGTGAAGTTATTGAAGTGACGTCGGCTCCGTATACCATCTGTTTATGTTGGGAACTGACTTTTGCTGCTGCTTTACTCTGCACGTAAAGTGACCGCTGCACGCAACTCATAGGACTTTGCAGAGCGAAAAGCAGAATTCAATCTCATATGACCTCATCTTCAAAATTGAAAAAGTTCGTTAACTGTAGCTTGCATAATAACCATATAAGCAATAACTTTATGGTGGTGATAGTAGTACGAGGTATGTTCATTTCAGGTAAGGTAATAGTGGTCTGTTTGGGGATTTTTCAAGGAAAGAAGTCTCATGGGAATGCTTGGCTTACTGTAGACTATACGTCTGTATATTTTTTTGGTCTAATAATGCCTACATGAATATGATGCAGGCTACAGGCTGTCTGTCCACACTGTTAAACCGGATAGTACAGTTTAAAATCTGTCAAATCTCCTCAGAAATAATTAGAATGACTGATATAATTCAGCTTTTCCGCTCTGCAAGGTCCTGCGAGGTGCATGCAGCTCACTTTCCGGTGAGTAGAGCAGTAGCATATTGTAGGTCCACAACGTAAACAGATGATACAATACCCGATTTCAATAACTTCATGAGTAACAAACCATAGCAACAGCAAGCCTGTCCAAGCTGTGTTCATCACGATTTAGTGTCCTCTTGAAACACTTTTTCTTAATTTGCAGCGCTTTTCTGTACCGTGTTGTGTCGTCTGAATTTGCAGCGCTTTTTCTAAATGCTGCACATGTGCTGTCAATTTGATGAAGTTGTTTTCTTAATTTGCTTGTGTTTTGTCGATTAGCATGTTTTATTAAGTTGCAGTGCCCTGACCTCTCAGGGCCACCGTACAACTCAAAGGAAGGCCGAAGGAAAAGCTCCTCAGTTTTTTTTATGGCCAGTGGAAGAACTGTCTTAAAAAAGTGCTTTGCTAAGATCATTAAAGTACTTGAGAAATCATATCTAATATTAATCACAATGTAAGGTTTTGCAATAGTGGTTCAAATGGACTAATATCTTTTATATATGCTGCAGTGGATACTTACGAGTGATGGACTTTGGGTGTTTCCCCCCGTCAATGTTGTTCCAATCCTTATTGAGCTGAAAAATATAAGAAAGTTTCGTGTAATTAGCTATTATCAGTGTTGAAAAGGGTAATGTGAAAATGAATCAGAAAAAAACTGCCACCACATATTTCGTGCATGCAGAAAGTATTCAGACTTTTCACTTTTTCCCATTTTGTTATGTTGCAACCTTATGATAGAATCATTTGAATTAATTTTTACCTCATCAATCTACACTCAATACCCTGCAATAAAAAAGAAAACTGAATTATCACATTGACATACGTATTCAAACCCTTTACTTGGTACTTAGTTAATGCACCTTTGGCACGGTTAAAGCCTCGTCTCTTCGATAAAACGCGACAAGCTTTACACACCTGGATTTGGGGATGTTCTGCCATTCTTTTCTGCAGATCCTCACACGCTCTGTCAGGTTGGATGGGGACCGTTGGTAAACAGACATTTTCAGATCACTAAAAACAAATCACAAACCTATAAGTGACCATGGAAGGTGAACTCAGTTTTAAGAATCATATCACCAGCATCACCAAGGTGCCTTTTTCCAACTCAGAAACATTTATAAAAATTAGAGACTTTATTTCCCAGTCTGACTTAGACTAACTCATGCATGCATTTGTTTTGAGCAGGCTTCTTAAATGAACACAACACATTTTTACAGTATGTATGTGTGTATTGTTTCTGTTTAAATGCACATGTTTGCTGTTTTATATTGTTTTTTGTAAGAACAAATCCTATCTCTCTCTATGTCTTGTCTGTTTGCTTACCTGTCCTTGAGTGGAATTATGTGCCCCACCATCCAGTGGTATCTTGTCACTCCTGGTTCTTCAGCCTTCTCATGATCTTGCAGGCCATGCACTGCTCAGGGTCCAGTGCTGTGTGCAGTACGGTTCGAAAAAGTGAAGAATACTGTCAATTATATCCATGTCACCCACCTAAACCACATTCAAGTATGTTTTTCTGGTTGTGAGACAGAATCATGCCAACAAGCTAACGTTACCTGAAGCTAGTTTACTTAACTAGCTAACCAAACTCTTTGTAACAGTCCGTTTATCCACCGATAGCATTATTTAATCCATTATAAACTGTATTAAACACACTAATTAACTGATTTTAATGTAATAACATTACTTTTAAACATGTAAAATGATTAATTTGTTTCCATATGTCTAAATGAAATATGTTTAAACTATGCAAAACAGAAAATTACATTAGGTTGTTTCAGAAAGTAACAGTGAAAATGTTTTCTTACCTGATATCTTCAATAATTTTGCAGGATATCAATTCACGTAACTTTGCTGGTCACCACATCCCGTATGATCCTTCCTCTGTGTCCCAGTCTTTCTTTCTCCGTTGACATCCCACAAGTTAAAATCGCAGGCATATGTAAAATACTTCAGGTAATAATGCAGGTAGGTCAACAGCAGACACTAGCAGACCTGCCGAGTAGCGCCTGCCCCGCTGCGGCTTCCCGCTCAAACAGACGTAATTTCAAATCCACGGCGCGGACATTTCTCATTGGCCAGTTCTCTGAGTGACAGGCAGATTATCCAATCATGTTCAAAGCAACGTGGGGAGACAGCCAATAGCAATGGTTTTAGCGTGGTAACATAACAAATATAGAAAAAGATGACTTGTTTTGAAAGAAACTAAAGAAATGTCTGTATTTAGTTGTATTTATAGGCTGGTATATTCAATTAACTCTTTCCATTGCAGTGTATGAATACAAATGAAATACTATATGGTAAAGTTGTAATAATACCTATAGGTTAACACAAACACACATAGACACATGGTAGGCTATATATATATATATTTCCACACTTAGTATGTTTTTAAGGCCGGCTGAGAGGGGCGACGGTTGGTCATTCAATTCCTTTGTGGTATACTTACTAGTCTACAGTCAACAGAACTCCAACACATTGATCCATATGAAGCGTTTCCTCTACATTGAGTCTACTCAGAAGTGGTAGATTATTATTTGTATTATTACTATTATTTCCCCGGTTAGCCTCAACACAAGAACACACAAGTAGAGGCCCAGTGTTTAGTGGTTCTTTAATTAAAGAAAATGAAGCACCCAAATATTTAAAAAAAGTTTTAGTGCCATTCCCTGCACAATAACCCAAATGAGGACTGATGACGGCAATTGAGATGGAGCAATCAACAATAATCACTGCATATATTGCTTATCGCTGGATTGATATCATGGTGACATTCTATTTACATTCAGATGGCCCATAGTATGACCCTCTTGCATTTTAACAAATCCCTGACCTTTCCTTTAGAACCACCAAAATGCCAACTGTGCAAACATGACAATGTCATTTTCCCCTAACTGTGTTGCAGTGTTATGCGGCAGGTTGGTTTCGAGTTCAGCCTTTGCCCACAGCAACACTCATTTGCCAACATGGCCATTATCCCATACAAGTTGCAACATGTTTTCAAACTTTTAACCGCATGTAGCAAGTCAATCCATTGCGAAGCCATTTCCCCCTCTTCTTGTCTTTATTCTTCTGCATAGCTCAAATCCAGCAGATCCAAGGTGTTGGCCAAAGTAGTTAGGCCATTAGCCATCCTTTATATGGGACAATGTACATTTTAATTGTTCAACTGCTCACTGTAGACAGTGAATGTCTTTAAAGTATTTTAGTTGTCTATGGAAGCAAGGTAGATTCAACAGTAATTGTGCAGTTTGATAATGCACTACAGCATCATCTCCAGGCTAAATTGGCTGAGTATAACTTCGGGATCTCTGCCAATTTGCGTCAAAACGATGAAAAGGCTGATTTAACCCCGCAAATACCATACATTTTTGGAGGCACATTCAAGACTACTTGAGCTCTGCGTCCAGGCTGAAAAGGTTGAATTAAAGGCAGCCAACAACACTGTTTCTCGGATAAAGAAACTGCTGTCCTCAATTCCCCTGGCTAAATGCACAGTCTTTGGCTGAATTACGCATGCCCAAGACAGCATGCACTGCAGCAGCACAAGGCCTACTTTCTTAGGGCTAAACTCCCCCTCTTTCACCGTTGTGTGGATGCCCAAGACTGCATGCACTATAGCAGCACTGGGCCTCAATCACATGGGCAAAGGTTACTGTCTTTTGCCGGCTAAAGGACGCCCAAAGTAGCAAGCAACTATGGCAGAATCGGGCCTCCGTCGTTAGGGCAAACCCAGTTAATTTAACCGGCCTGGAAGTGTCCATGTGGGCATAAATCTCTATTTTTTACTTGCACAACTTGGAATGTGGAAATCAAATGTTTTTAATAGCATTGTCATTTTCAATATTTTGAACAGTAAAGGCCTATTCCAGTTCAATGTAACACAATTAATATCACAGATAGCAAACTGACTCCCTCCCGGATGCATCATAGGCTCCGGATCAGTGGCTAGATGTACAGCCGTATGCACCCATATTCATTCAATTTGGATCCTTCCATAAAGCAGCTCATTTGGCCCGGATCAATTACTTTACATACCGACATATATTTAATATGCATCAATGGGGAAAAAAGAAATGCAATCGGAAATAATATCAAAAACAGTTTATTAAAAGGACATCAAATTATTTCTTGTACATGTATGAATCATATTTATTTATAATTAGTTCGAGACAATATATACACACATACATATAGAGTAAAAACTATAGCTCACATTAGAACACAAGAGCTCCAACTAATACAACCATAAATACCGACCACCTAACCCAAATACCACAATTCTCCCAGAGAATAGGTCGCAGTGGCCTCAAGTGAATGGTGGAACTTCCAACTGAGAACTGGTGTGTGTATATATATATATATATATTATATATAAAAATATAAATATATATTTTTAATTCTGTTCAGTGTGGGGGATGTCGACAGTAGCACGCCTCCTGGAGCTACCCCGGTTTGCTGCCAGGTTGAACCACCTAATGGCATGCTTTAGAATCTGTTCATCAGTGGATGCATGTGTGGCATGATTCTTTCTGACGGCATCTGTAATCACACAAGCAGATACAAAATCTCATGAATCCTCAGTGCAACATAGAGCAGAAATGCAGTCTAAAATCTAGTAGCTGTCTGGCACTTAAGGTGTGCTATGCTATATTTAGAGTCAATATATCATATAACTATTATGTAAAGATATAGTCGAGTAACATTTACCCAAGTAGAGAATAAAGTTGCAATTCAAACATTTTATTTAGCACTGTTAAAAAAAGATCTGGGAAAGATGGTTATTCGTAAGTTTGAACACTACTCAAGACAGGGAGGAAATCGAAAAAGTACGATTAATATTTGATACTTTACAGAATGTTTGAAAAAACATTTCCATCAAACATGGTATTGTCTAGTGTTAATTACATACAATAGATTTTAATCAGCTTTGCGTGAGATTCTTAAAACAAAAAAACTCACCACTCATTAGAATGTTGACGGGATCTTTGAGCCGTTGCTCAAAAAGGTCCACTTCCTCCATTGTGGTACACGGAAACGGAACCGGGTCTCTCACCTCTGTAATTGTCTCCAGCATGCCTAGGATTTGAACTGGAACAGCTATATAAAAAACCATTAGAAAAACAGTTAAAAAATGTAACGATTAAGAGATTTTACATAAAATATGGAAATATCAAGTTTTATACAATTTAATTAATGCAATCATAATAATCATATTCACTTGGATTCAATGTGACAGTGTGTATTGCATGTCTTGTATCCAATTAACAATTGTTAACATTTAAAAAAATTAAATGATTAAAAGGTTCAATTTGAATCCCATAGCCGTTTGAGGTGTTGCTCACCACAGCAGGCTATGGTGTCTGAACCACACCACGCCCCTCGCCAGGTGGGCGTGTCCCCCTGGCGTGTTCGCTGTCCTGCTGGTTATGGAGTACATGGAATATTTAGGAGGAGGCAATGATTGGAGGGACAACTGTCCCGCTAGTGGTTGGACCCCTGTTTTGTGGGGGGAATTTTCATTTTCACTGTCTCCATCCGAGTCTCCATAGAAATGGCTAGAAAGAGATAGAAAAAAACTAATTGGTCATACTATAAAATGAATGACAGACGCTTTATTTTATTAAGGTAAAAGTGTTCTAAAGAATAAAATGTATACACATTTACTCACACCGGCATTGGCTTCCTCTTTTTAGGAATTGCCTCCTCTTCTGACTGGAGATCTGATGTGTCTCAAGACATATTTCCACCAAGTAATTATCTAAAAATTAAGTCACATAAACACAATGAAAAAGTACAGAATTATAAACAGAACAATGTGATTAAAATGTTGTTTCCCCCAACATATATAACAAAGTGATTTTTTATATCCGTTTAAAACGGCCAATTAATACAATATTAATATAATACCGCATGATCCAATTACTCTGACGTCATGTGTCTGCCAGTCTGGTCCAGGTTGTTCGGCGCTTCTGACAGCCTTGTCCACCCTTTCGTCCCTCGGATAATTCGGCCAAAACGGTAGCAGTAGTGCCACAAAGCTGGTATAGCTTTATGGCACTACTGCTACCATTTTGTTAGTCAAGAATTCTATGAAGTGGAACATCCTGAATTACAGAGGAAAGAAACAAACAGTGTCACTTGTCACAGAAATATAACCTTCTGTTCCAAGAACTTTGAAAAAAATAATATTTTGCAACTATTAAAGTTCTTAATAACCAGGAGTATGAAAATGTGTGTTTGACAACACGAGGTATACCGTAAAAAAAAGAGATTAAACGGCAATAATAGGCGTGTTATACACATTGAAGAGAAGAAACTTTACTGAACAGTCAAAGTTGTATTCAGTTTCCCATCAATCACAGTGATGTAGTCAAAACATCTTGACGGACCCTCCGTCTAATGGTGGAGCTGGAGACAGGCCCATTCTTTCTGTTCATTTTATCTAAAACAAACCAAAATACAAACAGTTTGAAATGCATCTTTTCTTTCAGGAAATATACAATATCTATTTGTTCTCAATTGTATTAATTTGTAGTGCTTATATAGCATGTCAAGTCATTTTTATAAAAACACTGTTACGGATGCGTGGTGTGGAGGACCCAAACGCAGCAGGAGTTTCACGAAAAACTGAGTTTATTCTCAGTACAGGAACACGGACAACACCACACGGGAACGAAAAAAGACGATCTGACACCAGACAAACAGAAGGACACAGATTAAATACACAGGGAACGAGACACAGGTGGAAACAATCAGGGCGTGTCTGGAAACAATCAGGAAAGAAACAGACAAGCACAGGGAGGGAAGAGCAGGGAAACAGGAAACGAGACAGGGACTTCAACATAAAACAGGAAACACACAGATCCTAACAAACACTACGCTATTAAGATAGTATTTTAATGAATTAATACAAATCTGGTCATTATAAAGTTAAACAGGTTATACGGTTCCCTCTCAAATGTGTCTTTAAGTTGCTGTGAAAACATTTCCTTCCAAAGAATGTGTGCTTACCTGAATTGTAGAGATGGCGATCAACAGTGTTGTCACTTCTGTACAACTGTGAGGATGACATTGCAAATTCTAAGTTACGTGTTGAGAACTCAATACATGCAGAATTAAACTAAAACAGGTCTGTGCTGGCGCTCGCTATTAGCTCGCGAGCTAGCGCTATTAGCTCGCGAGCTAGCGCTCGTTATTAGCTCGCGGGCTAGCGGTTAGCTCGCTCAGCTTCCATCGCGCACCCTTGGGTTGGAGCTTAAGTAACCTAACCACTGACAATTCAGCGCTAGCTGCAGAAGATAGCTCCATGAGAACCACACCTGGTAGTTAGCTGGACCAGCCCTGGCAGAGGGGACACGTGCAGTAGCAACATCAGCTTATACACCATCACCAACTGTGTGTGATTAAATACGATTTTCTCTTTTAAAACCAGGATGTTACGGTAATAACTTATTTACGTTGCAGTCTAACAATACCTCAAACTTCACAAAGCAATGTTAGCGGCAGCCAAAAGAAGAGGGAACTCTGAAGAAAACGAGCCATAATTCGACAGTAGCAACACAATTCAACACTTACCTAACTCGTACTTCTGGCGCAAAGAGCTGCAGTTTTGAAAATACCAGTTTGAAAAGTCGAAGGGCAACAACTTGGAGCATCCACCGCAGTTACAACGCTGTCTGATGGTGCGCGGATCCGGTGGCATGACCAAACCGAGCGCGACAGGAGGGCGGATAGGATCAACTGCTATCTGGGATGCTTCGCACTCCGCTCGTGGTGGTCATTGCCATTGTGACGGTCTTATTTCTAGTTGACACTAAATCCTATATGGCAAGTTTCTGCTGCACTGCTCTCTTGAGGTTGAAACTTTCAAGCATGTTACATGCATTTAGCTGGCGCTTTTATCCAAAAGCGACTTACAATTAGATGTCTCGCTCCGGGACACCGACACTGGACAAATACTCACGGTCGCCCTATAATGCTCCTATAAAGAACAAGTATCAAAACCTATTATTTCTTCTACTTTGTACTCTTTAAAAAAATGCAATATGTTTAATGTAATGACAAAAGTTTGCTACATTTAGATTCAGATTTACAGAGTTTGAATGTAAAAGTACACATTAATATAAATATTATATGATCTACCTTAAAATTACAAAGAAAATCGTTAAATTGTTAGTATGGACATAAACCTTCATATAAGGAGCTCCACCTTTAATTACAGGTAATAATTGTTGTTTTACATGAATTTGTATGTCATTTAAGAAAACGGTAAAAAGACTGTATTAATAATACAGTCATTTTTCTTTACAAAAATGGGAAAAAAATGTTATTTTGTATTATGAGCATAAAACTTAAATTAACAGTTGGGTTGTTAATTTAAAGATAATGTCTGTAATTTCACAGAGTTTTGTATGTAATTTAAAAAGAAAGAAAAATACTGTAAATATTTAGAGTTATTTTCCGTAAAATTAGGATCTTTTTTTACAGTGTAGATCAAAAGATATGTACTTGTGTCATCACAATCCAGGGATGTAATCATATGGTAAGTGGGAGTTACCATAGTCTAGATGGGATGAAATGAAACTGTGAGTAGTTGTGTCACATTATTTAAGAGTAGACTTAAGAATTTCCTCTTTGACAGTCTTATAGTTAGGGCTGAATCAGGTTCACCTGGTCCAGCCCCTTGATATGCTGCTATAAGCTTATAGGCTGCTGGTGGACGTTTTAGTATACACTGAGCACCTATCTCCTCTTCTCTCTCTCCTTAACGATAAATGTACTTCTCTCAATCGCACATGATTAACTCTGCTTCCTCCCCGGAGTCTTTGTGACTTCACGTCTCGTAGGGTCCATCGGACCCGGATGGGTCTGATGCCTCCAGCCTGGCGAGCCGGCCTCCTGTCATGGCCCTGCTGATGCGCCCTGCCACCCCCTCCCCCTCCTTTCTGGATCGTGGACCATGCCTTCTACGAACTACTCATAAACTCTGTCATACTCATTGAATTTGTTTATATAACTCGTGCTTCCTTCTGTACACATGACATCTATTGCATCTTTCCATCCTGGAGAGGGATCCTCCTCTGTTACTCTCCTGAAGGTTTCTTCCCTTTTTTCCCCGTGAAGGGTTGTTTTCTATTTTTGGGAGTTTTTCCTGATCCGATGTGAGGTCCTGGGACAGGGATGTCATATGTGTACAGATTGTAAAGCACTCTGAGGCAAATTCGTAATTTGTGATAGATCAAACAAACTGAATTTAATTTAATTGAATGTCCATGTAAGGCTCAAATAAGATGTAAAATTGAATACCATCATGAGGCACCTTTTTTAGGGACTCACACAGTATCTACTACATTACATGTCATTTAGCAGACGCTTTTATCCAAAGCAACTTTTCAATAAGTGCATTCAACCATGAGTACAGGAACAACAAGAATCAAGAAAGTAACATTTCTTCATGAAAGCCAAACTACAAAAATACCATAAGTAAGTGCCATTCAAGTGCCACTGAAGTGCTAATCGGTTTTTATTCCAGGTATAGTCGTAAAAGAGGTGTTTGTAGTTTCCTGTGGAAGATGTAGAGACTTTCTGCTGCGGAGTAGTGTGGGTGAATTTCGGGAGGCTGAAGACCAGTCGACCTGCTGCATTCTGGATGAGCTGCAGAGGTCGGATAGCCTTAGCAGGTAGACCTGCCAGGAGGGAGGTACAGTAGTTTAGGCGTGCAATGACCAGAGCCTGGACCAGAACCTGATTAAGAAGTGGGCGTATTCTCCTGATGTTGTGCAGCATGTACCTACAGGAATGTGTTATGTCAGTAATCTTGGCAGTCAGTGGAGTTGACTGTCGAGTGTCACACCAAAGTTCCTGGCAGTCGGGGTCTGGAAAGTGGTAGTCAGGTCGTGGGTGGGAGAGCCTTTGTCTGGAAGGAAAAGTAGTTCCGTTCTTTCAGGGTCGATTTTCAATGAAATGTCACAGTTATCACCAATAACTGCTGCGATCGGAGAGGAAAATTCTCCAGGGTTTGATTCAGAGACACCGTCAAATTGTCCTGCATCAGAATGCATTAAGATGTTTTTGCTGACTCTGATCAGTGTCAATAAACGGCAGCCAATGAAAAACATTAGGTTGAAGTGGGTTGAAAACTAGTTTTTTTTTAATGAGCAGAAAGATGACTAGACAACACATTGGAATTGGAAACAGCCCCAGCCAAAAGATATGCCGGTGTCCATATACTTTTGATGTATATAGTGTATACTGTAACGTGTCAACCCGAAACCCCTTTTTTATGTTAATGTTATTTTTACATCTGTATTTGCGTGTCACCTCTTGTTTACCAGCAAAAAGACCACTTCCATTGTTTCTAATGCTCTCGTGCTTAAAACTTCTGGGCCGATCAGAATTTGCAGAAAGCCAGGGATTATCACGGCAACATCTGGGGACTACGCTAATGGCCTGCATATGTTTTTAATGTTTATATTTAGAAGTCTACATGTTGCTCTTAATTTCATCACAGAGGGGCAGAGCCGGTGGCGTGGGGAAGGGCAGGGGGTTGATAACACTCTTAAAATAAGTAAATCACGACTGATGACAAGAGACCCACCCAAAGTGTTCAATGTCCCTGAGCACTTAAGGAAACCCAAATAGGCCCATCTGTCAATTTTACACTCTGTGATTCTTACTTAGCGCACAGAGCCCTTGTAAGTGAAATATGCTGTGGGGATTTGATAAAAACCAAAGACACAAACATATTTATGCTCTCAGCTATGATTTTTAATCCATGTTTTAGAGTGAAATGCATGGCAGTAGGACCATTTCAGGACAACTGGCACAGAAATGAATGTGCTACTATTTATTTCTCTCTGTGTTGTGAGTTGGAGTTGGTATCGAGTTTTACACTCAGGTTTGGTTATGAGGAAGTTGTCCTGTACTATGAATGGTTTGAACATCAGACATGGGTGTTGTGGTTTGTCCAGATCAGTCTGATGATTCTTTGCAATCAAAAGGGGAGGATGAGATGAATGTAGTTTAAGTTGTTTATAGATCTCTTCTAACCCCTGCTAGAGCTCAATCGGACTGAACTTCGACTGGCAGAAGAGAGTGATTTACCATTTTCCAGCCAACTTCTGAGGGGGTGGACTTGAGCCCTTGTTCAGGAAGGGTTTCTCCTATTTTATGTTAAATGTCATGGTGAAATAACAACTTCTACTTTAGGTCATAAGTATTGCAGGCATTGTAATCTACAAAAGAATATTGGACAGTAAAAAGTATGACCTGATGATGGTGCTAGATCAGGGGAGATTACCAAAGTCATTAGTTTAGCCTCCAGGGACCTTCAATATCTGTTCTTAATGTCATGAAAATTGTCATTGAATAGTTGGTGAGACATTACGACTGAACCAAACGTGGCAAGCTGATTGTGCATAAAGAAAAGCCAAAGGATTACCAATGTCATGAGGAAACATTGCAAAAGAACCATGCATATATGTGCCAATCTACACTCAAAAAACCGATTCAAGACCTTCTTAGAGGGGACACATTTAAATATAGTTTGATACATTTAAATAAATCAATTACAAAAATAGATATTTATATTTAATGGGTGTAACACAAAATGTAGGAATACTTTCATTTATTAGATTTATTTAGGTTAGATGGTGTGCATATCAACTCAAAATAAATGTGTTTCATTGGGGACTACCCTTTGCGCATGCGCCAGCTGAAAATCAGTTGTTTGCATGAAGTGAACACGCTTTCAGGGCTGGTGTAGTGGCTAGCACTGTCGCCTCATAGCAAGAGGGCCGTGGGTTCAATTCCCAGTCGGGGCGGTCTTTCTTTGTGGAGTTTGCATGTTCTCCCCGTGGCAGTGTGTGTTCCTTCCGGGTTCTGCGGCTTCCTCCCACAGTCCAAAGACATGCAGTCAGGTTAATTGATATCTAAATTGCCCATAGGTGTGAATGTGAGAGTGAGTGGTGGTCTGTCTCTATGTGTGCCCTGGATGGACTGGCGGCCTCTCCAGGTGACCCTGCCCTTGCCCAATGTCAGCTGGGGTCGGCTCCAGCGCCCCGTGACCCTATTGAGGATGAAGCGGTATGGAATAGAATATTTAATTTCCAATTTATATTTTGAGTTGGACAAACACAAATTAATTTAATTTAATGAATATCGTTATTTTATTTTAGATGTATTTGATACAACTGAGTTGGACTAATTTAATTACCTTTTATTGCACTGATGTGCTAAATTTGAGTTGGAGTTGCATATAATTATTGGATGGAAAACCTGCCAACACTTTAATTGAGTTCATCCAATGAGTCATTTCTTTGAGTGTAGATGGAAGATGTCAAGCATTTTATAGAATTAGTGAAAACTTTGTCATGTTGGTGGTGCCAGAGGAAAATCCGAGGATCACAAAAGTCACAAGGATTCATCTGCTATCGGGAACCACGTCTGTATGACATTTCATCCCATACCATCATGTATATATTTCAGTCTGTCCTGATGGTTAAGTTAACTTGACACTAGGCCTCATTGTGATCTTATTGTTGTTGCCAGTCAATTTTAGACTGGCAACCATATCGTCAGTTGACAAGATCAACAATACCAATGTGCAACAAGTTCACAACCAAATCCATTCTGACAGTATTGAATAAAAAAACAATTTAACTGCCATGATTATCACTCCACAGTTTAATCCAACTCAAAAATAAGTAATGTAATAATATATGGATAATGTACTGTATATGAATGAATGAGTAGGTGTCCAGTGTTGTATTAAAACATTTATATTCTCGCCTTTATTTCATAACATCTGTCGTTAGGTTGTGAAAAATAGATTAATTTAATGTAAATGTTAATCCACCAAAAACCAACATGAAAAACATGTTGTAGCCTCTAATGTTTGTGTCTGTATGAAAAAGGCACAGTGCATTTGTGTGTGCACTTATTTAGGGGAGCACGCGTTGAATGTGTGTTTTTCCTACACTTTGGCATGTGATCCAAGCTGGTTTGAATATCCCCATCAAAAACAATACCGTCTCACTCATTAGCGCTGTCAGATCAGTGTCACATGTCTCTACCAGCCCTGTTGTTAATCCTTCAATTCAGACACTGTTAGATGGGCATTTCACATCAGTGGATCAGCAGTAATTCAGCAAGAGATCAGGCAGAAAATTAATAACAATAATAGTGCTAAAAGCTGTTTTGACACTGAGTTTTAATGTGGAGGATTAGCACATCAAAAACAATACAGATCTCTCCATATGTGTTGCAAAGGATGCTGTTTGGAAGGCAAAAGTTGTTGTGTCAAAGAACATGTTTATGAAAAGATACTTCAGTGGAAAACACAAGGTAATGTAAAAAGACATTTTATTGATGGCCATTGTTATTACATGTTAATAAACTTTTACAAGTTGTTCCAATATGCCAAACATGGCAAACAAATCCATTAGTAACTAAAAGTTATCAAAACACTTAATGAGTTGTAGTTTGGTTGTGAAAAATACATATTTGACTAAATAACGTGCTGTATATGTTATTTGCATATTTTCGAAACCTGCTATGTGTTTTAATCTCCAGCTGTGTCTGTGTGCGTCTGTGTGTGTGTGCGTGTGTGTGGGTGGGGGGGGGGGGGGGGGCATTGCGTTTCCCTCATGCCTGTTTGTGTCCTGTATGTGATTCAACTTAAGCCCCCTCATCCTCACTCACACACACACAAACACACACACAGAAAAAAGACAGCTAATATGTGTTGTTATTTAAACACCGGAGCAGATAGGCAGCTGAACATTAATTATTTTCTGGAACAATAATTATTACCATTTAATTCTGTTGTTAACCATTGTTCCCGGTGGCCCCTCTTTAAAAGCCAGCCTTTATCTATAATGGTGAGCCCTTGAGCAGAACTGCATTGAACACAAATATCAAATAATTAAAAATCAAATAATTGGAAAATAAAAGTGCACCCTTTTTGTGATTGAACATGAATTACCAGGAACATGTGTGAGCCAGTTCTTCAAAGAAAACTGCCCACCAACGGGTTTGTTGTCAGATTTCCTATTTTGCCTTTTGTTCTTTAATGTTTTATAAGGACATGGAGTGCATGAGCATATAATGATTACTTTGAGTTAGTTTCTCACCACAGAAGCATATTTCTGTTATAAATGAACTCAATTTCAAAACCCTATATGTGTAGTATACGCATGACAACCTAAATGTTAAATTGTGTCAGTTAACTGTTGTTGACCACTGAATTTTTATTTTTCTCTGGTTATGTTTTTTAACACACAAACAATACAGAGATCAAATCTATAATCTGGCAGATATCTCTGTGTTGCACTGTATGTTTGAAGGGATTACAAGCCAGATCACAGGATTACACAATTAAAGCTTGTTTTATGTGCAGAGGTTCACACTGACGTGACACACATGTGACGACACAAACGCAAGGTACGCACACACACAACACTCACTCACACGCACACACACACACACACACACACACACACACTCACACAAACACCAGATGCATGCTGGAACTGAAGCATGTGACAAAGTGAAGAAGAAACAAACATGCAGATGCAGCAGCAGGAATACATTTGACACAGACCAGTCTCAGACTCTCAACTCTTTGCAGATCTTCATCTTCCACTTCTCCATAAAGGGAAAAGTGATATTATATCTCACATCCATGAGATCAAGACAAAGGAGACGATGCAATGCAATGTATACAGGAACAACAAATTAACATAATTCAATTTAATTTAGTTTATTTGATATAGCCCATATCACAAATTACGGGAGGGCTTTACAATCTGTACACATACGACATCCCTGTCCCAGGACCTCACATAGGATCAGGAAAAACTCTCACAGGGAAAAAAGGGAAGAAACCTTCAGGAGAGCAACAGAGGAGGATCCCTTGGACAGAAGCAATATATGTCATGTGTAAAGAATGAACAGCATTACAGAGTCACATAAACACATTAAATAACGGGACTTAATGGTTAAAGTACCAGATGCAGTTTTCAATGCATGGAGTTTTTTTTAGGGGGAAGACAGTTTTCCCCTAAACTAGAAAGATGAGAAGAAGAAAAAATTGAAACATAGAAAATAAGATGATATGTATTTTCAGGGAAGAGTTTCCAGTGTTTCCATTTTTCCAACAGTGGAGTTGCTGCAAGGACCTGGGCGTTTTTTAACCAAAGGAGAGCAACAGTGCACTAATGGGATGAGCTCATGTTTAACTAATCGTCCCAGGGACAATTAAAGAGGTTTTTACACGTCCACATTGGCAGACAAACACATGCTGATTGATATCTTAGTTGATGAGGTCGATGCCACTCTTCTCCCTCTTTCACTTCCTCTGTTTGATTTCAGTGAAACATCAAATCTCTTTTTTATTCTCTGCATTACTCTCTATGTTTCCTGGTGATTAAGCGGTAGATTAACCTCCAGTCCACATTAATAATAGACGAATAGAAAAAGGCTCAGTTGTTCCGCTTCCTGTCTGCTGCACTAATAGAGCCCTTAACGTCCACATTAACATAGCTCTTGTTTACTCGGGAAGATGGACGGACGAGTCAGAAACGTGGAAACGAGGAAAGACGAGACACATCAAAACGCATTATGAGCATAATGCGCGTAAACCAGCATGCACGTGACCTACATGGCCAAAAGTGTGCGGACACGTGGATGTCACGCCCATGTGTGACTGCTCCGCGCATGCCAGTCGAATTCTTCGGCACCAAACTTTAGAAAAACATCTGCTTTATGGATGCTATTAGTTAAAACTGTTGCCACAAAGCTGGAGCTGAATGATAATAGCATTAAGTGCTGTAAGAGCTTCCCTAATTGCAACCACGTAAAATAACCCAGATCAAACGTTTAAAAAAATGTGAGCAAAGTTGTGGACATATTGCAAGTTGATCAGTGTATTGAGCACCATGCTGAACCCTCGTCAGTTGTTGCACACGAGCTCCAAATATGTAGGCTACACACAAAAGACAAAACCGATTGTGCCATTAATCTTGCCTTTTCTTCTGAAATGTGCTCGCATCATTTCATGATTGAGCTCCTTGTGTGTGTACAAGGTTAATAACGACGCACACACACCGACAAAGTGAGGGAATACTGGGTACAGCCCTTATGGGACGACATTTGTGGTAATTCATTCAGAATCCATTGTAACGTATTGTGCAGGCCTAAGTGCCAATCTTCTTTTTTGGTGAGTTTCCATGATTTTATGTCCATTATAAAACAATGCAGTTTGCTCCACAATGGCCTATTTAAGTTACATTACCGCCGAATATTCCCCAGTAAAGAAAATTAAGCCGTGATGCTGTGAGATCATCTCGTTTAAGTCTTCTCCCCGCTGAGATGTGTCGCTTTGACACCCCGCGGAGAACTGAATGAGTCTCTTGGACGAGAGAGATAATAGTGTCAGTGTGTCGCGTGCCTCTGATCTCTCTCTCTCTCTCTCTTTCTCTCTCTCTCTCTCTCTCTGTGTCCCCCTCCCCTCACTTTACCGAGCTTGATCCGGAAAATGACTTGTATGTTTAGTGTTGTATGGTGCTGTGAAGCATCATTGGGCGCACAAAGGGTTGACAAAAGAAACAGCATTCGTGTGTATAAGTTGTAACTTTGTCCTAAGTGTTTTGTCACAAACGCACTCAACCGGCAGTTGATCTATATGGTGTGAAAATGTTGCAAAGGGTTTTTAATAGATTTCCCGGCATGGATTGAAATCAGAGCTTTCCAACAAGCACTTGAACGCGAACACAAGGAAACACTCTTGGCCCTCAAGTCCATTATACGAAGAGATGGCATAATGAAACTTTGACCATGAAATATAACCAACAATTACTCACTGGAACGGGTTCGCCATGTCAAGTAACTTTTGAAGCTGCTATCTGTAATGCTTTTATAGTTAAGTAGTTCATCTCTGTGTTGGAAATTGAGAAATGTCCGAGACACAAACACAAACACAAACACACATACATACGCGCGCGCGCCCACAGGCACTATACCCAGACCCCTCCGACCTTGGAGGCACTCTCCATGCCTTTAAAGCGCACTGTAGCGCCCAGCAGTCTGTCTGCTATACTGGAGCTAATTGGCTTCAGCTCAGTGTTCACTGTTAACGTCTCATTACTCATTCCACTTAGAATAACTTGCACAAGTTTGCTTGTGTTCTGGGGTCATTAAAAGTCAAGCAAGCCTTTAATTACGAAAGCGGATCGTTCAGTAAGTAACGTTGCATCTCCCGGCCTCTCTGAATGTATATACTGTCAGTACATGCGTCCTTAATAAGTCCTGTAAGGAATCACATGTGGAATACAACACAGAGAGAGGGGAACAGCAACACAAAAACACGCCCCCCCCCCATCCACAAACGGCCCACACCAAGCAAAACATATTTTTTATCTATGGGTTGTCTTTTTTGTTAAGTAGAGGGATTAAAAGACAAAAGGGGCTTTAATCGTTGGCCTCCCTTTAGTTATATTCATTACGCTATGGTCAGATTGATTATCAAAAACATGAAGGGGGATGATTTTCTCTTGAATAATAAAGACAAATCAAAAAAAAGATTTAAAAAATAAATTAACGAAATCCTGTGGGGCCTATGTATTCAATTACTGCGGATTTATGGTAGATAAAGACACCCAGCTTCTCTGAGAATTGCATCATATGTGTGTGTGTTTTATACATATATTTTTTCGATAATTCACTCTGACTAATGTTCCAGATCTTTTGTGAAATATGGGGATCTTTAGTGTTGGGTCTGCCGTGCTAATTGGTACAACCGCCTCGGGCCAGCTCACATCTAACAAACTGAGCATCGTGCAGCGTGTCTCAGAGAACACTGTAAAAATATAAGGATGACAAATAAAAGCTTAATTAGAGCGGATGGCTATATATGCCCACCCTTACTGGTGACATAGATATCACATGTATCATGTGGCCTACTAACATTTATAATAATTTTATTATTAAAACAAAAAATGACCAAAATATTATACAAATATAGCCGTCTTGATTTTACAGAGCGGCTCATTGCCTGAAGCAATACTATTCCATTATAAATGTGTATACATTTGATAAAGACCAATGCTGTGGATACTAGACCAACAAACAGCATTGGCGTATATAAAACTGATATAACTGGAGAGATTGACGTGCACACGCACTCGCGCACGATCCATCTCTGTAAAAATCCACAATCCTCATCAAGGGGAATGGGCCGATTTAAAAAAA